>NW_026866986.1:0-6525 GCF_026571515.1 Ruditapes philippinarum | reverse complement strand
ATTGGCCTTAAAAGGTAAAATAAAGCGATTAAGGAATGATGAAAGACATAGGTAGAATTATGACGATGAAATTTGACAAATCGATAAAATTCTCAAAACTGTCTCTCTAAAATAAATGACTATGAGTATAATGTAAACTTTAACATATTTAAAAACAACAAAACAATTTGCGTTAGTCTCCCGAACTTAGTGGTTTTAAGGTACCTATGTCACTAGCTAAAGTGACATTATGCTCATTTAATCGCTGTCAAGTTGAGTTGAATTAGTATTATGTTTCAAGGGATTGACAATGACCAATAATTGTTAATGAATTTTTTTTAGGATAAATATAAAAACTACCTCAATTATAAAAAAGACTACCTCTTTTTTAAAAATTGAACGTTATCGATACATTCCGAGCGATATTTATAGAAATGCCCGTGGATCAGTGGATAACTGATTATTTTTGCATAGTAAAATTTAAATTGAACACAATTATCGCAAAATTTAAAGTTGTTTCGACATCTGTCGACTCAATATTTACACTTGGATGGGCATTATGTTACAACCGCGATAAACATCTTTTATAAAAACAACCTCTTAATCTCGACAAAACCATAAATCTGTTTAAAGAAACTTCGCTGAGGTCCAAAAGTATAAACACACAACATTGGAATATTTACAAAGATCAGGTGAGATATTACAAAACAGAACAAGAGGGCCATGATGGCCCTGAAGTCGCTCACTTGTATATAGGCCCCAAGAACGGGGCCAGTTTAAACCCCAGGGCTTTTGTTTGAACAAACTTGGTAGACACCCATTAGAAGATATTTCATGCTAAACATCTAAGGTTTGGCTCGTTGAGTTTTTAAAAAAAAGATTTTTTAAGATTTAACTATACACATATAGTTAAAAGCAATGACACCCCTAGGGCGGGGCCAGTTTTGACCCCATTTGACACTCACTAGAAGATGTTTCATGCTTAATATCTAAACTCTATTTGGTTTCTTTTTTAAATCAGATTTTTAAGTTTTTGCTATACACATATAAGGAAAATCAATGTCCCCCGGGGCAGGGCCAATTTTGACCCTAGGGCTTTTATTTAAACAAACTTTGAAGACACTAACTGGAAGATGTTTCATGCTTAATATCTTAACTCTAGCTATTTGGGTTTTCTCAAAGAAGTTTTTTTAAGTTTTTGCTTTACACATAAATAAAATCAATGACCCCCGGGACGAGGCCAATTTTGACCCAAGGGCTTTTATATGAACAAACTTTGTAGACACTCACTAGAAGATGTTTCATGCTTAGTAACAAAACTCTAGCTATTTGTTTTTTTTTCAAAGAAGATTTTTTTTAAAGTTTTTGCTTTACACATATAAGGAAAATCAATGACCCCCTGGGGCAGGGCAAATTTTGACCCCAGGGCTCTTTTTGAACAAATTTGGTAGACACCCATAAGAACATGTTTCATGCTAAATATCTTAGCTCTTTGGGTTCTTTAAAAGAAGATTTTATAAGTTTTTACTATGCATATAGGGAAAATCAATGACCCCCTGGGGCGGGGCCAATTTTGACCCCAGGGCTTTTATTTGAACAAACTTGGTAGACACTCATTAGAAGATGTTTCATGCTAAATATCTTAGCTCTAGCTCTTTGGGTTCTTTAAAAGAAGATTTTATAAGTTTTTACTATATGCATATAGGGAAAATCAATGACCCCCTTGGGCGGGGCAAATTTTGACCCCAGGGCTTTAATTTGAACAAACTTGGTAGACACCCATTAGTAGATGTTTTATGCTAAATATCTTAGCTCTAGCTCTTTGGGTTATTTAAAAGAAGATTTTTTAAGTTTTGACTATATGCATATAGGGAAAATCAATGACCCCCGGGGCGGGGCCAATTTTGACCCCAGAGCTTTTATTTGAACAAACTTGATAGACACTCACTAGAAGATGTTTCATGCCAAATATCTAAGCTCTACCTTTTTGGGTTTTTTAAAAGAAGATATTTTAAGTTTTTTCTATCGGTTGCCATGGCAACCAGAATTCTGCATGGAATTAAATTATTTGAACAATTTTTAAAGGTGACCACCAAAGGAACATTCCTGTGAAGTTTGGATGAAATTGGCTCAGCGGTTAATGAGGAGATGTCATTTAAAGTAAAAGTTTACGGACGCAGGACAAAAAGCGATCACATAAGCTCACCCTGTCATTATGTGACAGGTGAGCTAAAAACCTATGACCCCCCAGGGCGGGGCCAAGTTTGATACTAGGGACAAAATTTGATCAACTTTGGTATTGGACCTTCAGATAATACAATATACCAAATATCAAAGCTCTAGGCCATTTACTTTCAGACCAGAAGATTTTTCAAGTTTTCACTATATGTATATATATAATGAAAATCAATGACCCCCCCCCCCGGGGCAGGGCCAATTTTGACCCGAGGGCCATTATTTGAACAATCTTGGTAAAGGTAAAGTTTACATTGTTTCATGCCAAATATCTAACCTGTAGCCTTTACAAATTCAGAGAAGTAGATTTTTTTAGGTTTTACAATATACATATAAGGAAAAACCTATGACCCCCAGGGCGGGGCCGATTTTAGTTCTATGAACAAAATTTGAACAACTTTGGTTTTGGACCTATATATGATACCATAGACCAAATATCAAAGCTCTAGGCCATTAACTTTCAGACCAGAAGATATGTATATAATGAAAATCAATGACCCCCGAGGCGGGGCCAATTTTGACCCGAGGGCCATTATTTGAACAATCTTGGTAGAGGTTTCATGCCAAATATCTTACCTGTAGCCTTTGCCAATTCAGAGAAGAAGATTTTTTTATGTTTTACTATATACATATTAGAAAAACCTATGATCCCCCGGGGTGGGGCCAATTTTGACACTAGGGACAAAATTTGTACAACTTTGGTATTGGACCTTCAGATGATACCATAGACCAAATATCAAAGCTCTAGGGCATTTACTTTCAGACCAGAAGATTTTTCAAGTTTTCACTATATGTATGTAATGAAAATCAATGACCCCCGGGGCGGGGCCAATTTTGACCCTAGGGCCATTATTTGAACAATCTTGATAGAGGTCTACTACACAATGTTTCATGCCAAATATCTAATCTGTAGCCTTTGCCAAATCAGAGAAGAAGATTTTTTTAGATTTTACTATATACATATAAGGAAAAACCTATGACCCCCCGGGGCGGGGCCAATTTTGACACTAGGGACAAAATTTGAACAACTTTGGTAGAGGACCCATAGATGATACCATATACCAAAAATCAAAGCTCTGGCCCATGTACTTTCAGACAAGAAGATTTTTTAATTTTGTGTTTTTTGAAATCCTTTTCTGGCCCTATGACCTACATATGCAACAGACCGGAACCATTTGAACAACTTTGAAAGGGGACCACCCAAGGATCATTTCTGTAAAGTTTGGTTGATGTGCAGTCATTGGTTTCAGAGGAGAAGTTGTTAATGTTCAAAAGTTGACGACGCACGACGCACGACGACGGACACAGGGCCATCACAATAGCTCACCCTGAGCACTGCTCAGGTGAGCTAAAAATATACAAAAGGTTATTAAGTAATACACTCGGAGATAAATTGCAAACTGTATATTTGTACTATTCGTAGCCCAATTTGTGTGAAATGCGTTGCAACGCTTTGGGACATTTTGTGTCATTTTTAATGATTAGAATATTACTCTTGGGAAACGGAGTGAGCAAATGATCTGAAATTTTGCACGTGAAGACTTACATCAATTGGAATATAAATCTCGAAAAATAATTTCAAGACCGTCATGTCAAAAAACACAGGGGAGTCAATTTAACGGAAGTTTTCAATACAAAAGTAATGATTGAATAGTGAACAGTGTACACTACTGTAGTGTATGATCAGAGGGCACGCACAGATGGTCCCGCTGATACTAGTCTGTACTGGTCACATGGGTAGAATCAGTGGCCTCTAGCAGGGTGAATGTCCATCTTGATATTCTTTTGTCAATGTTATGTTTAGTTATTAACCGGGCGTTGTTAGATAATGATTATAGTTTATTTCATTGAACCGTTCCTTAAGAAACCATTTCAACGGATAAATACAGTTTTAATTCCATTTTTATCACCAAATGCAATAAAATGCATTGAAATGTGACATATATATTATACTACACCCGATTTCTTTCGTTGCTCATGTACCTTAGTTAGCATTGCAGACTGAGGTAGTGCCCGGGGGATACGCAATAAATTTTACTGCAAAACTATTATTATTTTTGTTATTTTTATGATGCGTATACACCATATAAATATACATATTTTTGTATTCTGTCAAATGTTAATGATCAAGCTATATTATACCGGTCATGACCTAGCATATTTACCTATATGTGCAGTCATTTCACAGGGTTAATATCGCATTTAAAGTGGCTCGCTTTACAATGATTTCATCTCGTATCCCGCGTACATTGAAGAGATATGATGGACAGTGTACAGTGATACAAATAAATCACTAAACTACTTATTTTTCAGAGATTGTATCATAAAATCGTTCCATGTAACGCTTAAAAACGTGAAAAAATACTTTTCTCAGTGGTTAGCAAACCTTAGCACAACTAAACAAAATTATTCATTGGTATATGGTTCTTTTAAAAAAAATGTAATGTAAAACTTTATATTGACTGTATACCAGGCGCTTATTCCCTCTGCAATTTTTATTGTTTTTTTGCTGTTGTTTTTTTTTTATAAAAGTAAAATTGGCATATAATTTTATTTATTTGAGAAGTGATAGAAAAATAAGGTATTAAGTTAAGATATGGGGACATATTGAATACAATTCAGCTATGATGAAATACTGAACACAATTTCCCTATGTGGAGATTTTGCATTGAGCCATGGAGGCATATTGAACACTATACGGTTATACATCTATGTGAACATTCTGAACACCATTCATCTATGCGAACACATATTGATGTGCACATTCTGAACACATATTCAATTCTATGCGAACACATATTGAACAATATTAATCAGTTTTGAATAATTTTTTGAACACTATTACATCTATGTTGAAATTTATATACAGTATGTGTATAATTTAACTGTGTATGAAAAAGACATTTCATACCATAAAACATACATCATAGCTTCAAGATGAAAGCACTTACATGTTGGAATGTCATCATGTTTATGATCGGAAATAACAAGTCCAAACATCAACAAAAACAATAACAATGACTGCTGCATACTCTTAATCCCTATTACTGAACACAATTATAAAGCCTTTCTAATGTCACGATTAGAGGTAATAACCTATTAAACAACTTGGACGCTAATCAAGAAATAAAACTATTTTCTATAATTTTTATGTATTTCGCAATTTATATGTTGTTGCTCACTTTGAAAAAAAATCCGTTTACTATATATACTCCAAGTTTACTGTGTATACTACAAAATTCAGCTAACCACTTTGATTTCACCGCTTTCAAAATTTGAGTTTACATCTACGGAAATTCAATATCGTTATATCCCCGCTATTTGTTTACATTCACTGGATTAAAGAAGTTTTTATTCATTCTTAAAGTCGCGCTTAAACGACTTTGTGTATCGTGGGTAAACGAGATATTTGTACCGCTCAGATCTTTATTTCACCTTTATTACTATCTGACATTTGACCTCATTGTCAGACAAATAAAATGCATCGTTTAATATATATGTAAATAAAATTTGATATACATGTATTGGAAATAAAAAAAAAATCAATGTATTAATACATTGTTGTTCAATGAACCATCGAAATACTGCCATCATGTATAGTTATTATGAGGTTATGTACAATACTGAATTCCATTAGACGAGTACACGGCTGTCAAAACTATAATGCCGAGTCTGACCTGTGTTCGAGTCTAAATTGATCAGATTTGGTCCAATGGTTATTTCTCTGTGGAACATCAAACCCTGAAAGTTCATGTTTTATATTAAATAAGTTTTGTAAAAACAAAGTTCTTTCATTGGGAGAATGGACATGGAGCGTATTTTTTTTATTTGCAATAACACATAATGACAAATTCTAACAAGAATCACATTGACAGTTAACGTGTCTATCTGCTATACTCAATAACCTCGGCGCTATTTTTTCTAATAGTTCTTAATATCCGAAGTTTGGCGGAAAGTGCCGAGAAGATGTGCTTGAAATGTACGAATGTGTAATTTCTTTAGGTCATAGTGAACCTAATTGTACGCGGAGGTTAAGATGACTGCCTCTCAACTCAGGGATCGGGGGTTCGAACCCTACTCGAGTCATGATCATGATTCCACATATGACACCAGTGCTAGTAAAATCAAAGAAAGCGGACTGGAGTGATAAATATAAGTTGCAAGAACTGGTCTCAAAATTGAGCTGAAATAAATATGGTTAAACTAAACTAAGCAGAATACATGTATATCCAAGAAAACATCAATTTCTTGTACAAATATTTCATATTTCACCTTGACAGTCAAGGTCACTCACCAATTAAGATCATAAAA
>NW_026866985.1:0-27089 GCF_026571515.1 Ruditapes philippinarum | reverse complement strand
TGTGACATATGTAGAGCAAATTATAATTAAACGTTAAAATTAATGCATTCATTCTATATTGAACAAAAAACTGGCTTAGACTTTATCAAAAACAAATTTTTAATTATCTCCCTGTATGTACATGAAACATTTAATTCGGTAATATCTTTACAAATAATGTTTTTTTTTTAAACTTACAAAATAGATAAATCTTCATTTGATCATCAGATTTACGACATAAAACATAACAAAATACGTTCTGGGTCCTTTAACAAATACATCATGGTCAAATACAAACCTTTAAGAAAGGGCACGAACAATTGTTGTCATACCTCTCCATCATAAATTTTGGGCAGCTATTATGTTTCATTAATCTTTCAAGTTCTGCACACAAGTGATTCAAATAGCAATAATATTCACCTATAATGTCACACAGTTCCGTGTAGCCTCTATCAGTTTTTAGTCTCCAATTCAAATCAACCTTTAATAAACAAGAAACAAATTAAATTAAAAAAATGTAACGGTAGAAACTTTACATTTTAAAGGTGTTTTTTTAATTGAATTTTAATATCTAATTGTTCAGGCAGACATGTCTTTTTTCTGTATATAATGAAAAAGTCCTTTAAAAACAGAATTGTCATGAAGATAAGTGTAATTAACTTTAGCGAGACCGTTTCCTATGTTTGTCAGGATCTTAAAGGCAACGTAGGCAACTATATTTGAACCACCCTTGGACAAGTATATCTTGGTGTAATAACATTTATCCGAAGGCAAATTTAAGTTGTTATATCTTATTTTGGTTTATTAATATGTTTTTCTTTTCTTCAAATTCGCGCTTACATCTATTCTGTTGCCGTCTTGTCCAACATAACTTTCTAGATTAAATTCCACGGTTAGAATAATCAGCTCTCGGAGATTTATTGGATCAGGATTCAACTGAAAACGCTGCACGTGAAATGGGGCGGCTGACCTGTTACAGTTTTTAAAGTGAAAATTTGTCTGGTTGGCGACATTCTATAGAGAAGAAGGAAATTATATACAATGTACATGTATATCAAATGATAATGTTTGGTTTCAAGTTGTTCTATGTCTTTGTGTTTGTTTCTGTTGTTGTTGATTTTGAATAATTGAGACGGTTTATAGGCGATAACAGAAGCTGCAAGCTATATGTACCATTCAATGTCCCTAACATTGGCCTCAACATAATTTTACATTAAAACATGAAAAGGTTAAGATTTAAATCAATAAAAATGTGTTTGAACGGCAGTGATCCTAAAATCTTTAGATTAATTATAAGCCGATCCTGATCCCAAATTAAAAGAATGCATTTATCAACAATGAGAAAAAAATGTGCAGAACAAGATACAGGTGACATGAAGTTTTATTTATTTAACAGGATCAGTGATTATACAGCCTGCATATCACAGAAATCTTTAAATTTAAAGAAACGGGCAACATACCTTGGGAATGATTTAACGGTATTCAAGTAGGAGTTCTGAAAACTCTGCACAAAAATGTTAGATTGGTGGTATTAAATATCACAATCAAGACACATTTTTGCTGAAACGATCTTAAAGGATAGAAAACATAACATCTGAGTAAACGTGAAAGGCAAATTTTACAGGAAATAAAATGAATCAAAATTTTGAGGAAAAAAAACAAGTATCGATAGAGCAAACAATAAGGCAATCAAATAATAGAAGAAAACTAACTTTACCTGATATACCAATATCTGTGTTGAAACACCAAGCAATAAAAGATCGAATGTAAACAAAAAACTTGGTGTCATACCGTACATTTCGAGTACTCCTGAATTATAAACGATTTTTCTTCTGGTTCAAACGGAAATTTATTTTACATTTTGATCAATGACAAATGCTAAATGTAGTTTAAAGTAATCCTTGTGTTTGTCAAATATTAAACATGATACCATTGAATAGTTACTTTTTTCTTCCTTGTTACATCTCATGTACAACACATGATAGTTTTTCAATAATCACACAGTGGTCGACTTGTTAACACTAGTTATCTAAAGATTGTTAGCCGCATGACTTCAAACCCTGCCATGAGCAACCCATTTTTTGGCTGTTGGTTTGTTATATTTTTGTTGTTGTTGTTGTTGTTTCTTTTTCTTACTGATTTGTTGCAGAAACATTTTCGGCAATCTAGTTTCCTACATGATCGACCAAAAAATATTTTTTTTTATAACGAAACAATTTAAACATGGTTGTTAAAAAGGTAATTGTACTAACACACTATGCTAAAAACACGTAATCCAGGGGAAGAATGCATCAAATGTTTTTTGGAGTTTTTGGTTTTGTTGTATACAATATAGCAATACCACGTGACCAAAATTGTTTTCGGCATCATTCCTAAACAAATATCGCTCGATTCGAAAAAGATAAAAGCCGTTAGTATTTTATTTCTGTACAAATTTCTTTTGGATATGCACCAGTCTACGGGGAAAAATAAGCTTACCACAGAATATTGGATCCCATCAGTATATAAGCTATTTTATCAAACATTTTGTATAACTTTGGAAGTTGTTTGTATAGGAGCGAATTTCAGTTGCAAGATATTTCGTTTTCTTGCAATATCTGATCTACACCATGATAAAAGATTCAGGTTAACATCAACCGTGAGTACGGAAGACAAAATCCTACCCAAATATGTTCATATTTTATTTATAATGGCGTAAATATTATCTTTCTTTTCAATTGTCAATTCTGGCCCGAAAAACAATGGACTACTGTTTAAAGCAGATTTCAGAATTGGGTGCAACTGCAAAGCAACATCCGTTCAGTTCCCTGTCTATAAAATGTTCACCAAAAATTAACTTTCTTTGTTTTATTTTCTATACGATGTACATGTTAATTCAAAAACACATGCACCAACGATTTTTATTCGCAGCGCTATCAGTGATTTTGAAAGCCGTAAAATTGCTGTATGTATTTGTTAAGAAATTTATTTGCTCTTTAATCATTGTTCTTTCACGGCAATGATTGTGAAAAATCTTTAAGTGTCATGAAGCAATACTTATCGTGAACTTCAATATATGTAGAAAATCAGAATCCAAAATAACGTCCAAAACGGCGAAACTAAAAATTATACATTCTCGGTTGGACTTAGCCAATAACAATATGTATAACCATACATATACTAGGTAAGGAACCGGTGGCAATGTCTTAGTTATAGCATGCAAATTTATTTTTACATCATTTTTTACATCCAAACTAACTGTCTTTCGTAACCTGGATAGAACTTCGTTCCATTCAGAACACTTCACACTTTTTATTTTTTTATTACATGTTTTTCTGTTGAATAACTGCCTACTGACCAATTTAACTTTATCAGTCACCCTAAGGATGAAGCATTTGTAAGACATGGGAATTAAATAAATATTACCTCCTTCAAAAAGCAATCTTCCTTTATAGCTATAGAGCCTTCATATTTATTTCCAAAGTACCAAAATCAATTTGTTATCTTGAAAGTAAAAATGCTACGACGGTAGGACGGAAAGACGCCAGGGATATAACATAATATCAGCAAATTGTTAAGGGCATATTATTAATGTACTCAATATAAGTGGTCATCCTATGAAGTTTGACAGTTGTGTAACTGTTAAAATATCAAGGTCATTCTATATTGACCTCTGACCTTGTGACTCCAATATAGGCAATCTTCCTATGAATTTTGAACACTGTAAGTCAGATGGAACTTGTGTTATGCTCCAGAAACCACAATTTTCAGTGTTAAGGTCATTGTAACCCTGACTTTTGATCTTATGGCACTAAAATCAGTAGTGTGTCTCGCATTGGAAATGGCTGCTCATCTTATAAAATTTTACAGCTGTAGGTTGATTAATACTTAAGTTATTGAACGGAAACCGTTTTCAGTTTTAAGGTTATATTGACCTTGACCTTTGACTTTGTGACACCAAAATCTACAGCGGTTTTCTACCTAGTATGGACAATCATACTATGAAGTTTGAATAGTGTGGGCAAAATGGAAATTAAGATATGCTCGCTAACGGACAGACTCACAGACGGACGGACGGACGCCAGGGGCATAACATAATTTGCCCGAAATCTGTTCGGGCATATAAAAAGTCAAGTATTTGACACTTAAGTAAGAACAGCTCGGGAGACAAACATTTGACAGTTGTATGATAGAAATTGAATATAATCTTCCAATGAAACCGAAATTTTACATATGATATGTTAGCTACTATTATTCAATGGGCAAATTGATCAGTGCCACATGGATCACAATCCTAGTTATTGTCGGTGTGACTATTTCCAATGTCAATCATTTCTAATTATTATCGATAACCAATTTCATTTCCGCTTTTTTTAATGTTTTGTTTCAAAAAATTTGACTGTGATTGATGGCTATTGTTTTGTAAAATCATTAATCTGTTTACTATATTCTACTTTGTTCTCTCCGTATGGCGTCCATTCTCGTTCCTTATAGGTGACTCATGGCTAATTTTGTGCCTTTAATAAACAGAGATTCATAAGTAATGCAACTTAGTTACAGTACTATAAGGTTAACATGACAAAAGTTCCAGGTCATATGAAATGATATCGAAATTATTCTACACAAAAAAAAATCTGACTGATGATGAAAGTGCCTATTGTATAATAATAAGAATAAAATGTTAACGTTACTTTATGCGCGTAACAATAAGCTTCATAATTTTACCAATGCATGTACATAGTGCTTAAATGTTGTGATTTGGTTTATCAAAACATATGTCAAGTTCAGAAAAAGATATATACATGTATCTTTTAATATTCTCTCTTCTGAGCAAAAAGGAACATCTTCGTCAAAACATAGCTTTACTTGGATTTGAAAAAATAAAATAATTGATTTTTGTACAGGACTAAATCAGCGTGATTTCAATTTCAATTTATTTATTCACTCAGGTCATGCAAACATGACAACATAAGGTAATATTTCAATTACATATACATAAATAATCAGACAGTATCAAACTAACATGATATATAAATTGTTAACATAAACAATATCGCGGGAAAGTTAGTATTACAAGAAATACTTCGACATTGACTTGACGTGCACTATTGCGGTACTGGTAAAGGTTTCACTATCTGTATGTATTTAGAATAATTATTTTTTAGAGATTTATCACGGATCATTTTTTTATAAAGTCAAATTATTTCCTGCAATGTTTCATGTTGCTTATAAGACCATTGTTACAGTTATTTTGGAACACCTGCCGTTTACTAGATTTACCCAGGTTGAATAATTTAATTACATATTTTCCTTTATTGATATTTTGAATGTCTTCGCCGAAAGTTGGATGTTCATATTTGAGCATTCTATCTAAAATATGCTTTAAACTGTATTCCATTTTTTTTTACTTGGAGCTGGTGCCAGAATTTTGTTTTGTAATTAGCATTTTATATCATATATTGTACAAACATGTAATAAAAATATTTTTATGTTAAAGAGTCAAAACCGTGCCAAAAACACCCGAACAAAAGCCACCCTTTAACAACACATCAGTACTTAACAGAATAGAGGATCCTCTTGATAAGGTACTCTTGTCTATAAAGGAAATGTTATATTTCTCCTCTTTGCGGCCCTGGTCACAGGTGTGACTGTTATTATGCATTAAAGTATATAGTCAGTACAAATACATTAGTTTCAAATAAAGCTATATTAATCAGTACAAATACATTAGTTTCAAATGAAGCTATATTAATCAGTATAAATACAATAATTTCAACTGAACCTGTATAAATTATATCAATTGTACATAACTAAAACTAATATAGCCTTTTTCAGATGCGATAAAGAAACTCTTCATCAATTTAGGATTTTCATATAGAACAGTTATTTTGAGAAAAGGGGGCAAAACGAAATGCAGTTTACTTACCAACCAGCTTTTTCTCACTCAATAAATTGTTGAATCTGATATTTTTTCTTCCCTTCGATTAATATTTAGAGATTTACGTTCATTAAAGCTTGGCTGTTTTTGACATTCTTGTGAATTAATGACAAAAAAAGTCCTTAACAATTGTTAAATGATATTGGAATGGATTTTTTATTAACTTAATAACATAGATGACTGTTTCTAGCCTTTTGGGTCAAGCTTGTAAAAAAATTTGCTTGATGCGTATCAGTGATATAAGGTAAACAAATGGCCATGCATTTGGATAAAACATCAGTTATCAAGTCGTCAATTACTATTAAATATGCTATTTGTAAACACGAATGTCCATGTAACATACATATTATGAAAGTTTTCACTTTTATTCGTAAACATAATTGCAGATATTTTAATCAGGGACACACTATCAACATGTTTTGAGAAATGTCTTATACGAAGCCAATTAAGTGTATTTCCGAAATGTAACTAAAATTGTTGATCGCTTTTCATTTTATTAAATACATATTTAATACAGAATTCAGGTCATTTTATCGGGAACATGCAGGTTAACATTCATATAGTTCTGTATTGTAAGTTATGTGAAATATGATAAGTTCCGTAAAACAAACAAAACTTCAAAACACACGTTGTTTTTTGCCGCGACTATAGATATGTATAAATTAATGCCAGTCTCATGTTTTTGCCACTGTCGATAAACTAAAGTAATCCACGTAAACTGATATAGTAACATTTTGTCATATTATCTGTATCCCAAGGGGTTGCAGTCGCTGAAAAGATTAAACCGAAAATTAAAGGAATTGATAGATAAGAAAATAAAAAAAATAAACTAAGGCAAGTTGTCAAAGAATTTCTATCCCTCGTGATCCAAACAATATATGTATTCTATTTTATTCCTTAAATAATAAACTGTAAAAAGATAAACATGAAATCGAAGGTTAGATAACAAACCAGATATATGCGATTGAGGATAATCTGACTTACATTAAAACATTAAAAGGTATTGTATCTGACCCTAAAACGAACATAGTGAAAATATATTTTTAACGACCTTGTATTCATTACATCTACGTATACAAAGTTTTTTTCTTTCAAACTTGTATGTGCGCACATAATGCAATTACGCATATCATGTACATGCTGTAATTATACATTATAAACTTGAATTGTCTATTTCTGAATGACAAACATGTAGAACATTGTAATTATATACAAACTATGAATAAATCATGTTATTACATATTCTCATTCTGTGTATCATTAGGTATACTATTCAAGACGTTTGAATGACCAAAACTAAAAATTTGAATTATCAAACATAATACGAAATATATTACGTTATGCAGAACTGGATTTCCACACATCCCAATATCTTTCCTTCCTCGTGTAGGTTAATGGTCAAGACAAATGTTCCTCGTACCTCATACGATAGCTGATCTATGGGAATTTTAATAGGCGGCAAGTCATACGGCCTCTGTAAAGATAAAACTAAACCTACTGCTATAGATCATTTAAAAAAAATATAAGCGCGTTCATTTCTTTAAAAATTATTGTCTTATAGACATGATTATTATAAATTATTAGAATTATAAGATATTAGTTATGAAAAGATAAAGTTTACTTATTACATATCTTTGAAATTGGTTTAGAAAGACATTATAACCACCTACTTTAATGAATGGGCAACCACAAGTATTGTTATACAGTTTCGGTATGTTCTCTGGACATGTTCTGTCTTTCATAAAATCTTTAAGAATAGAACACAAATCGTTATAATGACAGTATGATTCCCCTACGATCTGGCATAGTTCTGTGTAACCGGTCTTTGTCTTCAAACGCAAACTTAAATCAACCTGTAAAAATTTCAACATTTATAACAAACTATAAAAAAATCCATTAAATTCAGCTTTTTCATAGTTATACCAACCAGTGTTGAATGACAAGTTGTAAAAGTCCTTAATATGTGGCAATATTACTGGAAGGAATCCTAATAACGAATTGAAATTTTAACAGAATTCCGTTTCTTTTTTCTTTAAATGACAATAACTATATATATTACATTGCATACATATACGTTACGATTTTTGACGTTACAAACGTTCAATATATAATTATAATTATAGTTACTATACTATCTTATATCTCTTGCAAGATCGTCTTAAAAATTGGCTCAAATGTCAACAAGGCAATGTTCAAACCTATGCCACTTCTGTGCCAGCTCATGGTTACCCTTAGAAGATCGAAAGACCAAATATCATCACAAGTTTGTGTCCGGTCTATACATACTACACCCCTTGAATGATTTTCTTGAAACTTGGCTGAAATGTTCACCTAAGAAAAGGCAATGAGCAGAACCGATGTCGGCGTAAGGTTGAAATCAAATGTCAATTATTAGGTAATTTTGTGTCTACTCTATAAATCCTATATTCCTTAAAGGATTTTCTTAAACTTGGCTCAATTATTCACCTCAACGAGGCTGTGTACAGAACCCGTGCCGCCTTGAAGATCAAATGTCAGCCTATTTCGGGTCTGGTCTTAAAATCATATACCAGTTGAGTGGTTTTCTCTAAACTTAGCTCAAATATGCACCTTAACAAAGCAATGTAAAGAACCCATGTCGTTTTTGTGCAGACTTAAGATCGTTCAGCACGACAATATTGTTGTGTATACATTTTACATGGTATTTTTAGTTTCTTGTATTTGGCCTTTTTCAACTTGGGTGGTTCCAGTATTCCTACTTGAATACTGTATAATCACCCTTAAATTTGTTTTTGACGTCTTGCCTGTGAAATGAAGGTTTCATAACCGCAGATCCCCTTTCAAAATTCCATATTATGAAGTTCCCCCCATTGTTTTCTCGTTGGCAGACGCATTCTTTAACTTGGGACCACTCGCCGCTTTTCATTGAATAACACTACTGTGTCACATTGAAGGTTCTATGATAACCGCCGTATGCACACATCTGCGGATGATTCTAAATTAAAAATTTTACCATTTTTGTGTTTGGATTTTGAATTTTGCTTAAGCCGTTGCTAGGGGGCGTGATCGGTAATTTGCACTTTCCAGTACCGTCCATGAACAGGCTCAATCAAACAGAGCCTGCAACATTTTACAATTTTGCCGTGTTGGGCTTTCTTTGAAGATTCTGTTTTTCTCTATTTTAATGTCCAGGTCACCCTTTAAGGTCAAATATCAGACAACTTAATATGTATCTTTATAATTCAAATTCAGATTTAGGATTTTCTTTAAACTTGGCTGAATTGTTATTCTCATCAAGACAATCCGCAGAAACATGCGCGGTCGTGCATGCTTTAAGTCACCAATGGCGGTCAAATATCTACCAGTTATGTGTCCGCTCTTTAAATAATAACCCCTTAGGTGCAAAATCCTTGCTGTCATTTTGCAGGCTCAAGTCAACATTATGTGTCTGCACACAATAAAAATAATAATTACACTAAATAACATTATGTGTCAAAGAGATCAGATCAGGTAGGACTACTATTCATCTATCCTGTGGCAGCTCTAGGTACTGTATGTATTCTGCTTATTTCTACTCATTGCATAGAGTAACATGCGTTACATACATTCCAAATATACGTTATATTGCTAAAGTTACCTCAATGGTATTATTATGGCTTCCAGCATCTTCATCGAGTGTACTTCTTGAACGGATCGTTATGTCATTCCCAATCATAATTGGGTCTGGAGATATATCGAGAAAATTAACATAGAGTGGGACAACTGAGGTATTGCAGTTGGAGTACCTGAAATTTCTCGCACTCATCGACTCCTGAAAAGGTATGGTTTCAGGGAATTTTATATTCTCGTTATACAGTGTAAACACTGTTGTGCAATAAATTTATCAAATATATCTAAAGTGTTCCTTTTGCAAACATATATGAAATATCACCAACCAATTTTAAAAATTGATTAACGATATTCTCCATAAACATATTTTATTTTAAATGAGTATTATTGTTTTAATGCTTTGATTCAATTATCATAGCTTATGGAAAAAAAACAAAGAAAAAATACCTAACCTTGAATATATGCCTTTGTGATGATACAAAATCAATTGCAAAAATGCATAAAACGCATACTGTAAACGACTCGAAATAAGCCATGACACACACACTACGAGATAAATAACCAAAACTAAAAAACTGGAAACGAACACGAAACCGGACGGAAATGACAAATGGTTGATTTCTATTGGAATTTATTGCATACGGAAGTAAATATGCGATTCGGCAAGACGGTTAAAAGTTTAGTTCGGCGTTATTTGTTTGTTATTTGTTTGTTACAGCTTTACATGTGTTTATTGTTATAATACTCATGTGCCTTGTTCTTGTACGTTTGTTAGTTCGGTTCGAATGCACTTTTTAATGCAATGGGAAATGTTGAAACAAATATTGCTATTCACTTTAAATCAAAATAATAATATTTACAGATAAGGTTAGGACAATTTATATTTTTTTTACGCTTTAATGTATAACCAATATAACGAAATGTTCAAATAGCTCGCAAATCTAGGATTTTTTATATAAATATCTGAATGTCATTCTACACTAAATCTTGATGTAAATAGGGAGCGTGGACGGTTACTTGCACTTTCCAGTTCCGTCCATGAACAGGCTCAATCAAACCGAGCCTGCAACATTTGCAATTTTGTCGTGTTGGGCTTTCTTAAGGGATTCTGTATTTCTCTATTATATTACCAAGTTTGTCATTTCTTCCAACTTAATGTGTTGTATTATACTACCAAACAAGATAACCTATGCCATACTTAGTAGTATTACTATTTACGTCATAGTGCTTTTTCATGGTACAAGACATTTTCCTTGAAAATTCATTTACTTCCTTCACTAAATTTTATTTCTAAAGCTTCAACATAATCAGTGCCATATTTCTTTGCAGAATTGTTTATTTCAGGTTAATTAAGAACCATATCAATTGGATGTCTAATTTCTGTTCCAAACAACATGGTTGCGGGTGTTACTCCAATAGATTCCTGAACAACTGAAGAGCAAAGGGCCATAAAGCATAATGGTACATACTTATCCAGTCATTTCTATGTTCAGACACAAAGACCATAAGCATATCAAAAATACTTCTGTTTGTTATCTAACTTTTCTTTGTGTTTTCTTAACACCAAGATGACCACTGGTTGCAGTATAATGTAATTGTTCCAATACATATTCCTTCAGACATTGGGATATAACTATTTAATTCACTTTAGTATTTCCCACATCATTTAGCCATTTTTTATTGTAATACATTGTTTATCATTGTCAAAGATTCCCATCTATATTTGAAATATTTGATTTGACTATTCAGGCAAGATACACTATTCCATCCTGTTTTTTTTATTGATTTCTATCAATCTTAACACATGTTTGATATGTGGAGCAAACCTCTGTTACTGTGCTAAATAAATCTATATTTTCTAAATTTTCTGTTCCGTTATCAGTATTTTAACCTTTATCTTTGTCTTTGTCTACATCACTGGTCTTTGTTTCATGTTCCACACTCACCTTGGTCATGGTAGATGTTCCTGGTTTACTGTCATTTTCAAGATTCTTCTAGATTCTTATGAGAATGAGATCTGACCTCTGTTGAACCTTTTTCTAAATCAGAAAATAAAATAAAGAATTGTTTGGCTAATGCTGAACACGAAGAACCTAAATCTAATTCAGTTTTCATGATAGTTGCAATTGCACTAACTGCATTAGAAGACAGGCTTCATTTAGTTAAAACTATTTGTGTTTTCGGTGGAATATCGAATTTACTCTTAACAAAATTAAACTGGAATCCTTTTGAATAAGTCATTCAACACCACTCGCACAAAATAAACGTTTTAATTGTAATATAAATATGTTATTTCATATCGATATATATTCGTCTAATTAAAGGTCATATCGTTTAATATCCTTTGATAGAACACAAACCTCTCTGGCGTGGGTTCGATCCCCGGGAGATGCTTTGGTAGTTTAGCGCGGAGGAAGGTTGTCTAGTACTGTTGTAACTCTCCAGGAACGATGGTTAGGAAACTACCCGCCTATATGACTGAAATACTGTTGAAAAAGGCGTAAAATGAAACAAACAAACAGAAAGAACACAATGAATAAGTACATGTACCAGAGAACCAATTGCCGTCCAAAGTGCCTCCAAAATAACTAAATTTAAATGAAATCGACAATGTCTTCAGTTTAAACCTATTTATTTCCCGAATATATACTTTTACATAATACATATACAATACAAATCAAATCAAATATGTTTATATTCAAGAAAAGGATCAGCACGGCGGATTAAGTCTTATCAAATTCTTCTTTTTAGTGTATTTCATAATGTGTCGAGTTTTGTACTATAATAAAAAGTATGTTAACAAGGATGCAATAATGAGTAACAAGTAAGCAATAAAAATGACTGAAAAGAAAAGATTTAATGTGATGCTGTAGCTAACAAAAACATAATAATGTAGCAAAATTGGTCTGGTAAAGAGGAGACAAGGAATGTCTCACAATTAGATCAGATAAATCGTTTTCTTTTGGAGTTGTACATATTAACATACTTGAAAATAGTGGCATTATCTGTATCAGGGATATCTGGGTTGCCAAAGAGAAGAGTACTAAGAGTAATGTTAAAATTGAAATTGTCTATATGTGTTAAAATTTGGGCATTCAAATAAATAATAAAAATAAGTTTCCATTTGTCCGCACTCAGAGATATATTTTTCGAAAAAGGTGATAGTATACGGAGCTGCATTTTGTGCGTAATATTGCATGTAATATTTGAAGTTTCCTATCACAATAATAGAACAAACTTTGGGGTATATTGCTTGTTACGTTGTAGATAACTTTTTAACATTGAAAGTGTTGGCAAGTTTAGTACGTTTATGGGTAGTTTGTTCCATTCACGTATTTCAGCTGGGATTAAGACTTAAGATATAATAAAATATAGAAATATAAAGCTAATATACCACTTGTGTCATTTTAGTTCCTTTAGTTGTTGCGAGTGTTTGTGGGATCTGGTATAGGTGAAAAGGTATTCAGTTGCTATGCCGTATTTATTTTTTTTAACAATATATAAGTCTATAGTAATGACGCTTCTGCTTTAATATTTCCAAATCAAGCCTTGTTACACCCGATAATATTCTAGCACATTCGTTAAAAAAAATATTATTCAAAGGATCAATTTCATATTGAAACGCATTTCCCCATACGACGTTTGCATATTCAATAGATGGTCTTATACACGACGTATTAACTATTTCTAAAGATTTTCGATCTTATATAAATTTTACTTTTCACATTAATTAATGCTTTATCATGAATATGCTTAATATGTGACTTCCATTGCATTACAACCCTTCAAAGATTTTTGTCAGCAAGTATTTAGTTGATTTGTATGATATTACTCCAGCTGCAATGCTTCCTAAAATAGGTAGCACGGACTTTGCAACTTCTTCCACTGTTTCCGATATGGCAAAGTCTTGACAGGAAACCGTTTACCCTTTCACTGTGCAATTCATGATCAAATCTGTCATTTGAAGTTCCATTTTCAGCTCTTCCTTGCGCACTCCTAGCATTTCTGCACTTCTTTTGATTGCATCTTCGGTCAAACCAAATTGTTCTCTGTACAACATGATTTCTGTCAGCATTACAACAAAATCCACGACCGTATTCAAGCCTGGAAGTGGAATTGCACCAGTCCCTGCAGATAGCAATGAAATGAATTGAATTCTTTTTTCAAGTTCCTTCCTCTTCTGAAACAATATTTCTTCGGCTTGACCAATAATTGAAAAGCTATGGCTTCCCGTTTCCATTCAGGTGTATCCTCGATTATTTGTGCTTGTAGCCTATTGAAGTCAAAGTCATCTGTTTCAAAGTTTTCGATCAAGAAAACGTGACTGTCAGATATATGATATTGTTTGAGGCTCTGTAAACAGTCACTGCGTATTTCGTTCAAGATTTCATCTCTTGTACGTGAGAATGCCCTACCTTTTGCCTCATTGGAAATATCATTCAATACTTTGGTTCCTACAAAGTAAAACTTTTTACCCATCTTGTTTATAGTGTTTGCCAGCCATTCATCGTCTTCTAAAAATCGCTCTGATGAAAATATAAGGAAACAGTAATAATTTGCTAGTTGGACTGTATCATCATAGTATTCCCGTTTGAAATTCTCCGTTCCAACTCCAGGTAAATACCAAAATACTATACTAGTATTTTTGTTCTTAGGATGGTTGTAAGACTTGATAGTTTTCGTGCATTCTCTGATATTAGTATCAGCAGCACCCTCCTCTCCCGTTTTAAGTCCCTGAATGAAGTTAATAAAAGTTGACTTACCGACTCCTGTCTGTCCAATAACTGCAATATTCAATGGAATTTTACGCCATTGATTAAGTGTTTCTGTGGTATATTTTTAACACCAGCAATACCATGCTTTTTTGACTCAAAAAGAAGTGACTTCTCTTTCACCAGGTTCGTCGAGACACTCAAACGTACTGTTGCTAGGCATCATTTGATTTGGATTTAAAGGGCACTGAAATATATAACATATTGCTTTATATATATACCTCTTGCTTTAAATATTATTGCTCCTTTTTCGAAGGTTTAAGTTTAATGTTCGAAGTCAAAACAAACACACTGGTTGCTTAGATGTTTACATATCAATATATATACACAAAGAATATTTGACAACGTATTGATACGCAATGTCCTATTCAATTTAAGTGTCTGTACAAAATGATTTTTGTTAAACATATCCAGACCAAATATCTATTAACTGAATGAACAAACATTAAGGCATAAAAAGTATTAATTTGCGTTGTACATATTTTAGCTCACCTGAGGAAAATGTGCTCCACTATTGTCTAGTAGACCAACATTTGTCAGAATTGGCCAAAACCCAGGGTATCACTGTCCTTATCAACTAGTGATTTCAATAGCAAACTTTGCCGTTCCATATTAACAAATGACTTCCATAGCAACGTTTGACTTTTAAAGCAACCAGAGACTTTTCATAGCAACCAGAACATTTCCTTAGTAACCAATGACTTTATCAATCATTTAATTTGCAAAGCACTCAATGGATTTATACGAACCATTTGGACTTCCATAGAAAGCATTTACTGACAATGTCAACCCCAATAACAACCATTAACTTTCGTCATCAACAATTGACTTAACGTAGTAACCATTGATTTCCATAGCAGCCATTGGTTTTTCGTAAATTCCAATAGGATAAACGATTGACCTTCTAACAAACATAAACAGGATCACACGGAGGCTGCAACATTTTTAATTGTGTCGTTTTGGGCGTTCTTTCAGGATTTTTTCTGTATTCCATAAAATTTATTTTCAACCACAGCCATTTACTTATATACAGTCACATTGAATGTCAAAAATTCCCTCCTTAGCAATAGCAACCATGCATTTTATCATGTGCACCATTTCATACGAGAATTTGAGTTTTAGATGTAAAAGTTTAAAACTGTCGGATATGTGAAACGGTGTATAGTTTGCGTGTGCAACAACAGGGGTATTTGTCATTTTACAACCGGTGTTTATCGGCAAAAGAAATATTGTATATATTGTAAAAATCAATTACTTTAAGAAGAAAATGTTCATCATGCTTGTTAAAGGTTAAATAGGATTTATATGAATATTTTACTAAAAGCATTGAGAATAAACCAATATGAAATTTCAACAATCTCCTAACAATCGTCATACAGCGAAACACGCTAATAAGTGCACCGTTATTAGCGTGTTTTCGCTCCGCTTCCCCGCCATTTTAACTTATTTCAACTTTTTATTTTCGACTTTTCATTTTGGCAGGGTCCCGGGGCGCAAACACGCTAATAAGCGGAGGCGCCGGGTAAAGTTTTAATTATAAAATGCCGCCCGCGCCAACGCTAATTAGTGTGTTTTACTCTGAACCCCGCCGTTTTATTTCTTAAATCTCGCTCTGCATCCCCGCGGGCGAAGTTTTATTTATTAAACTTCGCCACGCACCCTTGTTAGCGAGGGTGTTTTCGCTCCGCATCCCCGCCATTTTAACTTGTTAATGCTCGACTTTTCGCAAAACACGCAAATTAGCGTTGGCGCGGGGCGAAGTTATATTTATTCCGATTTTATTTATTTATTAAACTTCGCCCCGCGCCCCGCTAATTAGCATGTTTTTGCTCCCCGCCACGCCATTTTTATTCTTAAATCTCGCTTCACACCCCGCCAAGTGAAGTTTAATTTATTACACTTCGTCCCGCGTCCCCGCTAATAAGTTTGTGTTCGCTCTGCGCCCCCACCATTTTAACTTCTTAATTCTCAACATTTCGCTTGGCGGGGTCGCGGAACGAAAACACGAATGGCACTAATCAGCCACCATATATTTCAGATATAAAACAAAAAGTACTTAGGCAATTAAAGATTAATCAAAACAAAATTGAAAAGGAAGTAACCCTTTTTATGTAAACACGCTTTTGTTTCAATTGACAGAGAAATTAATGGTAAGATTTAACAATTATAGTTTTTTTATCTTGAAAAATAGAGCACTGTTACATGTGTGTGTTTAAAAATGAACTGTAAGGGAACTAAATTCCTATCACCATTTTCTACGCAGTCGGTATGCAATTACATTTACAATTACTTGATTAATATGCAAAAGATATGATAATTATAAACATTATATCTATTGAACACATCAATGATCATATACTGTATTGGACACATTCACTTGATAAGTAAGGATACTTGGTTTGTTTTTCGATACTTTCATGTGAAGGAGTAAACTTACAGGATCGTGATCGTTTATGGATGGTATCGTTATTTTGGATAAAAAATTAAGTCAGTAAGTATTTGTGGTAAAACAGACTAAGAACAAAAATGTTCACTAAAATGTAATGAGACTTAAACGCAGTGTAAAATGTTTTGTGGGAGAAAGTATGGTTAAAGACAACCTTAACATCTTAATATCTTAACTAGAGAGTTAAAGAAATATTAATAATTATATATGTGTATTTTATCTTATAACTATTCTTGACATTTTTCTTTTATGATGGGAAGAACTATCATTTACATATTATTTATGAACTGTTCTTAAAATTGTGTTTAAGAGTGGCAAAAACTTCCTATATATTTGATTTTAGAATGACCAATTAGATTCCCAGGTTTCGGCATGCAATTCTAAAATGATCAATAAAAATGCTTCTTATATTCAGTTCTACCCTGTTTTATAGGATGGCAAACTAACTTTAGACGGCTAAAGGCCTTAAGATGTTATCTTGTGACCACGACTATTTATCGTGTGGCCACGACTTACTATCTTTTTGCCATGAGTTATTATCTCATGAGTACGACTTTATATTTTGTGTACTCAATAAATATATTATTGCCACAAGTTATAATCTTGTGACCTCGACTTATTATCTTGTGCCTCATGATATTATTTCGTGGCCATGACTTATAATGCTGTGGCCACGACTTTTTATCTTGAGGCCTGATGATATTATCTTGTGACCACGACTTTTTATCGATATTATCTAGTGACCACGACTAATATCTTGAGGCCACAACTTATTTCAGCCAATGAAAATAGTTGTTTCATCAACGACTTACATATCATTTTCAAAGGAACAAATAATTATAATATGATACAAGCAAGCTAAGCATCCTAATATTTCTTTTGTACAGAATCAAATGCAACTACAGATGTGACCAAAGAACATAGATGCCCCAACTTTTCAATGTGTCCACAATGCGAGTTTATTGAATTTATTCTGCTAAAGGTGCAAAATGCAAGCTGCATCATTGAAGGGTCATTTGACTTAGTGTAATGCTGGATGAGTTAATTACATGAGTTTTATATTAGTGTCCGCAATGTTTCAGGCATAATTTGATGGAGTATGACTTGGCTGGATGATTTGTTGTGAGTTCAAAGGACATAGATATCCGAACTTTCAACTGTGTCCACAATGCTGGGTGCATTGTTGAGTAAGTTCTGTCTTAGTGGCCACACTTAATGTGCATTTTTTGATGGTGCATTGACTTGGTTCCCACAATGTAGGTTGAATTTATTGAGTGAGTTCTGTACTAGTATCTTTAATGTACTTGTATCTTACAATTAATTGTTGCAGTATTGAATCATTGTCCGTAATGATACTAACAATTATCATGTCATGACACAATGTTTAGCTCTATAAATCATTTTACCTTTAGAGAAATAGGAATACTATAAGGATTTTACTATCATTTTACCAGTTTAAGTTCAAATATTCTGATACTTTCAAAAAACCAAAACAACATAACATGAAAAAGAAAATTATGCATGTACAATTAAGCTTTAATTTACCAGTAAGTTCCAGCTATATCATATTTTTCTATTATTACTTTTACTGGTCCTTTCTAGGGAAAGTAATTTCTGTATAGGAATGATTAAAAACTAATCAAATTACATTAGTCCTATTCTCACATTATTTTACAAGCACTCATTTCAAAAGAATAAAACTGCTTGTTCAATACTTAAAATGTCTGAAATTGAATTTTAGCGCAGTGTTAAATGCTGTTTAAATTCAGAACATGTAAAAATCGCTTTTGTGAATTATGGCAAGTCTATAAAGTAATTATGCTCATTACTTTTTAATCTTTTAATCAAATGTAGCCTTTCCATTCAATTATACAGGAGAATCAATGTTTTAATATTATTTATAAAAGTGGTATTTTAGACGAATGGAAGCTACTAATTATTATTCAAACAAAGAAATGCTATTAATTTTTTCATGGGTAAAACCTTTTTCAGTTTTGTGTTCCGATCGGGGTCATATGTATTTTGTTATAAGATCACAAAGATCTGATTGTGCCATTCTACTTGTATTAGTTTTTCACTGTATTTAAAGTTGGATTGGTCTACAACGGGCACATGTGCCATAATGGTTTTAAATATTGATAAAACAATTATACATGTATCATTTAGATATAAAATCCAACTTTTCCCGTCGTATGTCATAATATGAAACTCCAGAATACATGAGCCAATGTACGAGCATCAACAGATAGTGCAGTAACTAGAATGCTGGTAACTTATTGCACTCGAGTTATTGCACTGTATATTTATGGGTATTTAATTTTATCAATTTTATAGAAATGATTTAAACTATGATATAAATTTAATTAATTATGTATCAGACAACATATTTGTATCCTTCATACTGTGCTGTTACGTCTGATGTTTTGAGGTGCTTTCGACCAACGTTTAAATGTTTTTCGTAGCAGTACTGGTGCCATTTGAGGTTACATAATCGTCGCACCAATTGAAGTTTGAATATTTTGATTTGGATGAAAAGAAATAGCCATAAAAATTTATGCCACCGCCGACCCTTGTACCCGGGTTCTTGTTAAGTCTCGGCATCAACTGTTTGGAGAAGGGATAATTGTTCTTTTAAGTATTTAAATCCCGTTGGCTCATAATATTGACATATTATCTTTAAAGATGAATATTAAGGGGAAGCACTCGTTCATATTTTTATTAAAACGTAAACTTTTAAAGGGCCATTATATGTGTACATCTTGGTTCAATTCCCTTAAATTATCAGTTTAAATATTTCACCCTCCTATCGTAATAATAGAATAAGAGAAATATAATAGCTAAACTAGGCAAACCCTACCTTCTCTAATTGTTCTGAGAACCGTAAACCTCATAAAGGTTTTAACGAAATAAACATGAAGGTAATAAATTAATAATTTTAAAGTTTATCAAGTTAGGTTCTTCATTTAGTTAGGCTTTTCAATTCATTAGAAATGTGTAAGATACACATTTTTTTCGGCAACATGAAGGCTAATTTTCATATTATGTTGAATGATATGTTATGTAAATATAATCAGTTCTGTACAACGAACACAATCTCTACACATAACTTCCGCACACATACATTTTTTTCTGAATGGTCATTGCTGATATAACATTATGTCATATTATCTGTATCCCAAGGGGTTGCAGTCGCTGAAAAGATAAAAGGGAAAATAAAAGCGATTAAAACAGGAATATTTTGTTACTGATAGATTAAAAAATAACAAATCTAAACTAAGACAAGTTGTTAAAGTATTTCTTTCCATCGTCATGATCTGATCAAAATATTACATGTTCCATTTATTTTATTTAAATAGGTTAACTGTAAAAAGATAAACTTGAAATTGAAACAAATCATCATCTTGAAATTTAACAAATCAGATAAATGCGAATGAGGATCATCTTACTTACATTGAAGTATTTGAAATATAATATTTAACCTTATAGAGGACATAGCGAAAATATAATATTTACAAACTCGTATGCATTAAATCTATGTAATATACAGTTTTCACTTTTAAACTTTTATGCGCGCATTAATGCAAAGCAGCCTATCTTGTACATGTTGAACTCGAACATAATAAACTCGTTATAAACTTCAGTTGGCTTTTGATGGATGACAAATATTTAGGGCACCTTCGAACATGATTTTGAAAATATCTTTTCATATGTACAAGACATGAAAAGAAATACATTTGATATTCTATTCAAGAAGATTTATTGTTTACAAATGACCAAACAAAGTAGTACTACGAATATATCTAAAGTTATAATTAAAAACAAAGAGCGAATTATATCTTACGTTATACAGAACTGGATTTCAACACATCCCAAAATTTTTCCTTTCTCGTGTAGATTAACGGTCAAAACAAATGTTCCTCGTACCTCAAAAGATAGCTGCGTTAAGTTGACTTTAATACCCTGGATATTATAAGGCCCCTACAAGGATAAATATATTGCTAATATAATTCCTTTCTTAAAGAAGTGCGTTAATTTTTTTCATATTTTTGTCTTTAAAAAAGTATTTACGCAAAGAAGTGATATAAGGTAAGTTGATATATAGTTTGCTTTTAACATATCTTAGAACTTGTAAAGGAAGAAATAATAATCACGTACTTTATTGAATGGGCAAGCACACGTATTGTTGAACTTTTTTCGTATGTCCTCTGGACACTTTTTGCCTGTCATAAAATCTTTCAGAATAGAACACAAATCGTTATAATGGCAGTATGATTCCCCTATGATCTGGCACAATTCTGTGTAACCGGTCTTTGTCTTCAAACGTAAACTTAAATCGACCTGTAAAGATTGCAGCATAAAAATCATTTTGTTTATCCTTCTTGTTTCATTCAATCAATGCTGAATATTTACAGCAAAATTTGAACGGTTTCGTATGTTTTTGTTTTAGCTGGAAAAAATTAGTGACATGTTATATGGCTTGGTATATATACTTTTATTTATCGTTTATATGCGACAATATTACTTGTAAAATCTCTATATTTCTAACATTACAACGTTCCATCCGTGCATTATATAGATTGCATACGTAGACGTTTACGATTATCCAACGTAAATCTTTATCACAAACGTTATTACAGGACGTTACTGTATATATTTTGATAACATTCTCTTTTTTATGTTTTATTGTTATAATGTTACTTTTATCATGTATATTATAATTCTTTAATTTGTTAATCCATGTTATGTTTTGAGAATGATTCGTTATGGTATGTAATTTGCTACACATTAGATGGAGTGAAATGATATATATGCGTTATATAACTATAGTTACCTCAATGCTATTGTTATCAATGCCTGCATCTTCATCCAGGGTCATATTTAAATCGATCTTTACTTCATTTCCAAACATTATTGGATCTGGAGATATATGAAGATATTTAACATACAGTGGGACTGCTGAGCTGTTGCAGTTGCTATAATTGAAATTTTTCTCGTTCATGGACTCCTGAAAATGTATGGTTTCAAGTGATTTTTATTATTTTCTTATTACAAAATGTAAATAATGTTGTGCATAAACGTTATCTACAAAAATATATCTTTTACAAAGAGAAGAAAGGCTTCACTTTTGTTTAAAAGAAAACATCACCAACATTTTGCAAAGTTTCAAGATTGAACAACGATGTCATCTTAAACATGTTTATTATCGATGAATTAATTGTTATAAATTTTAAAGCTGCACGCCTCCAGATGAGACAAAATAATGCAGAAAATTAATCTTTAGAACAATGTATTAAGATCTAAAAAAAGTAAAAAGATTCAATATCTAATTAATTATTTACATGTTATGTGCGATTAATGACTGATTTTGCAGTATCAATCACTATAATTATGCTGCGTTATTAACGCTGTAAAATGTATTTATGTATTTTCTTACCTCTTTTTGGCAATTTACGTGGATTGTAAGTGCCGTTTGCAATGTGTTAATTAGTTTCTTTTTCAATTTTTCTGAAATTTGTTTCAAAATTTTCATGAAAATTAGCATGAATCTGGAGGCATGCTGCTTTAACACTCTAAAAACAATTTTTAAACATTTATCACTTGTTAAGGACAAAAGAAATAAAAGAAAGGTACGTTACCTTGAAGACATTCCATTGCGAAGAAACCTCAAATAAATCAATAACAAAAAAGCTTAAAATGCATACTATGAACGACTTTACAAAAGCCATTGCATCCACACTACACATTTAATAACTAAAAAAAACAAGAAAACCAACAAAAAACCGGAAGGAAATTATAAGTGGTTTACATCTGTTGAAATTTTAAGCATATGACATTACGGAAGTAAATGTTTGGTTTGATTTTAATGAAATACAAAAAGATAAAAAAAATATTTTAACACGGTAACTGCGTTATTTGTTAAAACTTTGAACATTTACCTTATTTAATTAGTAATTCATTATCATGATTGAAAAGATCAAATACTCTCTTATCAATGATAACATTAAAGAATAATATTTTTATTACAATACGTTTGTATCAACATTCATTTTTATCTCAATTTAATAAACCAGTCGAATAAAATGTAAAAAAAATCAAATTAATGAAAGAAAATATTTATTAATACAAGAGTATATACTGACAATAAACAGATATAACATATAAAATTCACCTTGAATACCAGATTTATAGTGAAAAAAATTGTAACAGTTATATACTTTGTACAACATTTCAAATGTCCTGTGTCAGTTATTCAACTCCAACGTATAATCATTGTCAAAAATATTCATTCGATCATTTGAAATTACATTTCAGTTGAGGTCAGAACACCTTGTTTCTATTGTTCGGATATGCTTCATTTTGCAATTGATTTAATATGGAACCAGATTTTCAATTGTTGAATATCAGTATGCCAATCCATATGCCTAAGGTCATTCAAAACATTATACATTATTGCTGATTTGGTATTCGCTTAAATTTGGCGGCAAAACTGACGTATCATCCTCCTAGTGGCGTACAATCGCTGGAAGTAAAACAGTTATAATCCATGTCAATATATAATGTTTCTTAATCAATAATTCACACGAAGGGTAAGGTTAAGGTTTTCGGCGCTTGATGTTGTAAGCCAAGTTAACTTGAACCGAAAGTGATTATTAACCTTTACCACCAGTGTAAACCAAGCTAGTCGACATACTACTGCAGTTTGACCATGTTTCAGACAATTTGCTGGGTGACTAGCAACGTTTTGTCATATCTCCAAAATTGACAAAGGATAATTTTTAAATTTGTAGCTACACCGTTTCATATAACAAATTCACGAGGATAAAGTTTATGGAAAATATGGTATATCATTTTTCTAATCTCAAATTATTAAGCATCAGACCTTTTTTACAAATTCCATAGAACATTGCCTAATGATTTAAAACTGATCGTATGGAATGTTAATGCAAATTATAGAAAATTAATGATACCAACAGCAACAGTTATTGCATATTAGATATCAAATCAAAACCTACATACGTGATACAGAATTCAATTCGTACACAACCAACATGTGTTCCTTGCTCTTGTAAATTGATTGTTAGGTCGAATGTCCCCCTTAGTTGAATGGGCAAGCTTTTAAAAAATATTGGTACTTTATGTACTGTGTAATCGTTCTACAAAATGAAAAAATGTTGTAATAAAATTACACGTTAGTACAATTTATGTAATGTTCAGTGTCATTAACAGATTCATTAAAATAAAGATTGGTTATCAATCAAAGGATACATGGCGAGAATATGCAGTATAAAATTTAATGTTATATGTATATTACAAATATTTTATCTACATATACATATAATTTCAGAATTATTTATAAATGCTATAGTAAAATGCCTAGCCTAGATAAACAAATGTTCTAAGTACTGGCAACTTTATTTATTTGGTTAACTAATATGTTATAGTTCTTTGTATATATGTCGTATTTCTAACACAATGCAACAATTGTAACAGAAGGCAAATTGACCGAACAGTTAGTTCTGAGATTATTATCAACTATTTATTACTTGGGCAATATTTAATATATAAATTATAATATGTTAAAATAGTATATACCTTAGCAGTAACACTAATAATTAATTGCAATTATAATAAGATGTGTTCAAATATATATGCATATACCCACTAGAAACTACGACACACAACTTATGCTTATAATTAGGGTACTTTTGAAAAAGGCATTCACTCGCTGCTATTATAAGGGATGATTAATTTCCCCGAACTTAATTTATCCTTCAAGTATGTCATTTGATAACTTGAATTATTTCGATATAACGACTATTATTACCTACACAACATATAAAACATGTGCTTTAATTATTATTGCAAAAAGAATGTCAAATCAACATCTAATGTAATTTAATCTAATGTTAAGTTTATTTGTTTACATTTATTTGTGAGAAAACGTTGAATTTTGCAAGTTTATATCTTCAATAACTTCGTAAAATCGTATTCTTTGAATTTAAAACAGTCAGCCTCGTGGGTCTTAGACTGCATTTTCAAAAGAGCGATCGCACACAATAGATTTAAATGACACAGTCAAAAATGTGTCAAGTTTATAACAAAGTGTAAAACCATCATCCACCCTGTTCATTTTTATAAGAATACTATTTATACTTCGCTTAATGCTGTGTTTAGTTCTTATGGATCAAATACGTCAGAAAATAACACAAACCTTTAAAAATGGGCACGAACAGTTATTATGATACTTTTCCTTCATAAATGCTGGGCATGTGTTTGGAGCACGGTCCATGATTTTTTTAAGTTCTGCACACAAGTCATTAAAATGGCAATTATTCTCCCCGATAATGTCACACAGTTCCGTGTAGCCTTCAGAAGTTTTTAGTCTCCAATTCAAATCAACCTAGAAATAAAAAGATAACTAAAATGTGTAAATCAGCTATATTTTCTTAAATCAGTGTTCATTTTTTTTTGGTACTTCTGGGATAGAAATATACATTGATGAAATTGAACGGCCAGGTTTAAAATGGTACATGACTTAGAAAACGATGCATGTATATGCTATCTTCTCCATTTACCGGTTAATTATCATAAAACAGGAAAACGACCAGGAGTTTAAAATCTGTGCTCGGAATATTATGTCTGATTATATATTCTACATGTCTACATGAACTTTACCTGTGCATATGGTTTTGTTTCTTAATCGAATTAACTCAAAGGTTTAAAATGGAACATGACTAAGAAAAATATATGCAACTTCTCCATTCACAGGTTAATTATCATAAAACAGGATAATCTTATTGAAATGATATAAACTTACATCTATTCTATTGTTGTCTTTTCCAACATCTCTCTCCAAACTGAATTCTATAGAAAGACGCATGACACCCATTTGAAGATTGATCGGATCTGGATACAGTTTTAAGAGCTGCACGTAAAATGGAGTTGCAGACCGGTTACAGTTTTCAAAGTGAAAATTGGTCTGGTTCCCGACATCCTATATAAAAGATGAAAATACTGTGGACTGTATGTCATTTGTTATAACATGTATTACACAAACGCTCACACAATGAATACCTCCCTCGGCAGACTTCACAGACGTAGCATGATGATGAAAGTCACATGACGTAACATCAAACTCAATAAATGTAAATATTGACCGTTACATAGAAATTCTAACGTCATTTTTCTCGTACCTGTGTTTGTTATATAGCTTTTTTAAATATCATAAGTATACAAAATAATGAAAATAAATTCAAAAAAATGAGGTTCTTGATATCAAAACAATCAATAAAAATACAAAAACTTACCTTGTATTTTAAGCTTTGTGTGGAAACACTTATTACCAGAAAATGATATACCCACAACACACCTAATATCACAATGTACATTTTGAAAAAAAATATATTGAATAGCGAAAATCCTTGCTAAAACGTGTCTGTGTTAAGCAGGAAATTTATTGTACGTTAAAAGAAAAGAACATAAAGCATAATTGATATTCAACTGACTGAAACTGTTTGTGACTGTTTAAAAATATTGTTCTCAAAGAAAATATTTACGTCCTTGTCAGTAACAACAATGAACACATTTTGTAAACACCTTTTCATCCCGGCTATTCAATCTAACGACAAGTCAAATTTCAAAGCATATATATTTCTTTTGTTCGGTTTCGGGTTGATTTTGGCAAAGTTGCTTGCAAAATATTTAATTACGTTTTACCAAGATTTGTTATAGTTGATTACATTAAAAAATTATCTTCCGTTTAACTTTTACAACATATGTTATGTTTCTTTTCACAGATTTAAATAATATTGAACTTGTCGGGTAGAATTATAATCATGTAATAAATATTGAAACTTTCATTGACTTTGGTAAATATAACGCAGAAGAAATGTTAGACAACAACAACAGCAAATATCAACAACATGAGGTGAGCCGTACTTCACTGAAGTGCAAAAATGAAAAATGAGATCAAAGATAAATTTGAACATATCAAGAAAGAAAATTGTAAAATATATTGTAAAATGATAAAAGGTGTTAAAAGGTGTGTTTCAATACTAGAGATATATTAACAAATATGTTCTCAAGTTCTCGGTTAGCCCATTTAGCAACAACAACAACAATGGCGGTAGTAAGTCGCTGAAAATCTGAGCTTAGCAAAAATGTTGGATAAATCAATCAAAATATCGATATTATAATTTGAAAAGTAATAAAAACTGTGGATATATCAATAATATAATTAAATACAATCGGAAATGGATTATATTTGGTAGAATATTGGAAATTGATAGATATTTAGTGAATATATCGCAGCGCGCGGAAAATTTTCTTTGTTGTTTCCTTTGTGTTTTCGAGTGAGCGAATGTCCATTTTTGCTAACATTTATTTT
>NW_026866984.1:0-13729 GCF_026571515.1 Ruditapes philippinarum | reverse complement strand
GCAGTTACCTATAGACGCTTGAGAAATCCTTAATTCACCAAAAATAGAAAATATTATCGCCTTTTTATTCAAGATTTTTTTAAAATTTTTCATTTCATAATTAAATAGTTTAAATGAAATGAACAGATGGAATTAGGCTTTAAAGTTTACATTCTGTCTGGGGTAAAGTAATTCAAGCTCCCCTAAATTTCGCTGTATATACGGGAATACGTGCATTTAGGGTGGTGCTGTGCAACACCCACTTTTTTTTTAATCTCACTCACAAAGGACTATCTGCTGACCCTTAGGTGTTCTGTACATACCGTTTCAATGGATTTACATAATGTTTTTTTGGGACGGTATGTTTTTTGGCAAAATAAACAGCAACCCTCACAGAAGCATGCAAATTTTCCTGTTTGTTTGTTCTCAGTTTTTCTCTTGATTTTATTGTAATGACATTGACAATTTTTTTTTTTATACCAAATCTGAAGGACTAAAGTCTTGTCTTTCTTTTTTGTGGTACCTAATGCAAAAAAAAAAAATCGAAAAAGAAATTTTTGTTTTATTTTTGAGGGCTAGAATTAAATATACAAAAATTACTTATTTGGTAAAAGGGACATGAATCCTGTTAATGAAGGACAACATAAATTTTTTTTATTCATTTTTTTTTTTCTGTTTTATTTAAAAACCATGAAAATTTAGGGGCTATAATACAAAACAACAGTAAAAAATGACAAGAAATTTCCTGTTTATGAAAGACACATAATTTTTTTATTCATTTATTTATATTTTTTTTTTATTCGTTTATTTAACCATGAAATTATGGGCTGCAAGTATATACAAATCCGGGTGAATTTAACTTTTGCATTGAAAACCAGACTGTCAATAATGGCTATGTGTTGTTGTTTAGCCATAAACATGTTTCATGGTACATTCTGGAAATTTTAATTACAGTAAAGAGGTATGAAAAAACAAACAATATAATTATTTATGTAAAAAAAATACAACTTTGTACAGATTTTTGGAACCATCTATCTTATTATCATTATCCAGGGAACACAATATCAAAATGTTAATTATAATAATTTCATGCAGATTTATTATGACGGGTCTCCTGGACAGTTTTGCTCAGTACTGACTCAGGCAACATAGACCTGCTAGTAGGAAAGTCCCTTTGACTTGAACCATGCAAAAATTGAGCAGAGAATTTTTCATGCAATGATTATAGAACTGTTTTCAAGATGAAATATCTAGACTTCTGAAGTCTTGTAAAATTTCACAGGTCTGAAGCCTTTCCTGACAATCCCTGCGAGGAATTCAAAGAATTGTTCTTGAACAGTTTTGAACCCTTAGTTCATAAAAAGTTTATACACATTATAATTATGGCCGTTCTAGAACATGTTCTAACTATTATAGTCAGGTGGGATAGAGGTGGTAATAATAGGGTTATGGTATTATTTGTACAGCACAACTTGAACTTAATCATTTATCACTTAAAGACGTTGTCCAGGAGTTTTCATATTTATATTCTAACAACATGCCAAGTTTAAAGAAATTCTATTGAACAGTTGTAATTTTGCCTGTATGTCTGTATGAAAACTTTCGAAAACTTCTTTGACTGGTTTTCTGTGCTAACAGAACGTCCACGTTTGTACTTATGGTTTTCTGTGCTTACAGAAGGTCCACAATTGTACTTAAGTGACCATTTGACACTGACAGACTCATGAAGTTTTTTCATCTGCCAAAGAAAAAACCCTGAAAGGTTGCCACATGACCATCACAGTATCTGTGTCACTTGAAGCCAACCACTCTATTTGTTTTTTTTTGTTTTTTTAAAGTTAGTCTGTCATGACCAAGTGGCTATATGATACTCAAGGATGTGAATAGGTCCTTCAAATCGATCTTGTATCTTAGATTTTTTAATTGTTTGGTTTCTTTTCCTTCTATAAAGGCATAATTGAATTCATGAACATTTAAGGGCTTTGCCAGATATATCTTAATTGTTTTTTATTTTGTTTTTTTTATGTTCTGTTATAAGTGCGTTTTGTTTAAATGACAGTTTTAAAGTAATTATTTTCTCTTTTCAAAGATGTCATTTTGGTATACAATTCTTATTTGTTGTGAAACTAGGAATAGTTTATATATTGCCTAAGTCTAAATTTGGATATTAGGCAGAATAAGTATTAACCATTAAATTGTAATGGCTCAAAAAATCCTTTACTAGACTATAATATTCATTTTAACATTAAATTTTGTCATGAAATTAGCTTCAACTGTAATATTTTTTTTAATAAATTTGATAAAATCCCGTTTTCTGCATGGAGCTATTGAAAGGGGGGGGATAAAAAAAAAAACCCAAACAACATTTTACAGAAAACAAACATGTAGTTAATATAACAATTAAAATTTTTTAAACATTTACTCACGAATTTTTTTTTTTTGTAACAGACTTGAACGTGAACAAATTCATACTGTTACATTGTATATTATTATTTTTCAATATTTTTATAACAGCAACAAAGAGAGCAGTTAATCAGTATTTAATCCTGACTAAGGTGAATTTATCTTGAAATTTGTTTTCGATTTCGATTCTGGATAAATTTGAGGCACATATTTGGGGACCCCAGCTTGGGGGGCATTTGTCGTTTCGAGTGAAAGGTCTTGTTCAACTGAAGGGGCCATTTTTAAATGCAGGTTATTTAGGGGGAAAAAAAGAAAAGATCGGAGCAACATTACTTCAGTAATTAATGATATTTCTAATCTATGTTGGGGGTCAGAGACTTTAAGGGAGGGGAGGTGGGGGGTGAGGTCCCACACCGGGTAGGGGGTGACTAACTAGTTGTTGTAACTAAATAACCGCATAGATGTATTGGTTTATTTTCCGTTTCCCCCGTCCAAATGTTTGTCAGAATTTATAATTGGGTTTCTCATTGGGTACGAAGCTCTTCATTTTAATCATTTCAACGCCACCATTCTTCCTTTAGAAAATCCTATGATATGGCATCTCTGAGATTGCAGCTGGGCGTTTCAGTTAAATTTTCTAAATTACGAAAACAATTTGGTAAACAATGCATCTTAAAGACTTTCCGAGTGGAAGCGAATTTTACAATCGTAAGGTTTAGGAGAAAAATGTGTAATCGTGTAAATGAATTGTTCATTAAAAGTACGTCTGCTAATTTTACTTCAAGCCAAGCTCGTAACTTCAACATTAGACATTAAAGCAGAATAAGTGTGCAGCTTTTAAAACCTCATTAAAAAGCCACTTTTTATTCTTTTATTAGGCAAACATTTCATTTGGAATAAGCAGTTAATGCATATTTATTTTCGAGGTACTTAATTTTAGGGACGTGGCAAAGCTTGTCAATTTTATAATTTATGCCCCTTTTTTTAGCATTTAATTGCATCGTAAAAGGAAATTAATCCCCCGCCCCTAAAATTTAACCGTATTGTTCCTCTTCTAAAATTTGCAAGAATGTTTCTAAGGCAAAAAATTACCATGTTAATGTTTCAATTATTTTTATCCATCTGGTTTTTAATTCAAACAGCTGTTCATCGGTTAGTTTGAAAAAATTTAGAACCAAAATGTTTTTAAAGACTTTTTTACACGTGTTGTAGGATTTAAAAGCGACTTGTTTGCAATTCTGAAATATTAATTGGATTAAGTTGTACATTGCAATTTGACACTTGGTCAGTGAGTCTGACAAGTAGATAGATTTATTAAAGTTGTGAATTTTAACAGCGTAACATCAATACAATGGTGAGCCCATCATATTATTCTTGAGAGAAAAAAACGCCAAAAAAACACTGAAACTTTATAGTAAAATTATTACATTTCAGCCTTTTTATTATCAATCCAAATTTATTAATATTTTTTTTTATCATATAATGATAATAAAAAAGTGTGCTTGAAAATTTGACAGCATTCACAAATTTCATCAAAACAGTTTAGTGCTGGCAGAAAATTGACTTTTTATGCCCCTAGAAAAAAAAAGTGGGAAGCATAATGTGATTGCATGATTGGTGGGTATGTGTCTTCACACACACTGAGATTACATCATTTTGTTGTAACAGACTGTACTTCGTAGGGGGGTGGGGGTGGGGGAAGGGCTTATCGGGGTGACAAAAAATTTTTACTTGGAAGAATGCCAGTCCATATGTTCAAGTTATCTCCTTCAATTAGTTTTGTGGCAAGATATCAGCCATGGTTTATGTTATTTTGTGGAGACATTGCCCATGGCCAGAAGATGGCCCTTTTAGATCTTGAGGTCATTAGAACAAAGGTCATTGTCACTGTTACAGTTTCTAAAATTTCTTGAGAAAATATAAGCTGTGGTGTATGTTACAAGCTTGAAACATTGCCCATGACCAGTAGATGACCCCTAGTGATTTTGAGATCCTTAAGTCAGAGGTTATTGTCATAGTGACACTTGTGTAAAATCCTTTTCTGATTAATAACTTGAGAACATATAAGCCTAAGTTTTGAAAAATTTGTAGGAACATTGCCTATTAGCAGTAGGTGACCCATATTGATTTTGAGGGCATTCGGGAAAAAAATCATTTTCCCTAGTGACCCCTTTTGTAAAAACCTTTTCTTTATTAAAAAACCCTTTAGAACATATAAAAACCCAAGTTTTTGGGAAAAAATTTTTAGGAAAATTGCCTAAATTTGCAGTAGGTGACCCAATTGATTTGGGGGTCATTAGGGTCAAAGATCATTGTCATAGTGACACTTTTGTAAAATCCTTTTCTGATTAAAAACTTGAGAAGATAATTATAAGCTAAGTTTGGAAAAATGTGTAGGAACATTGCCCATTATCAGTAGATGACCCATATTAATTTGGAGGTCATTAGGTCAAAGGTCACTGCCATAGTGACAATTTGTGTAAAATTCTTGTGTATAGTCATTTAAACTTATACATTTTTAACATCAAAATATTTGTTTGCTATCAATATAATAATAATAGCTATATTATGATAAATCGTAACATAGGATGAAACACAAGAAGGTTAAAACCTTACGGTTTTATCACCAACTTGCTACAAGTTGTACAAGAGGAAGGTCAATTTCTCTACATAAGAAATTAATAAGAAATTAAAGGATAGAATAGGTCTAGCACCTTAAAGCCGAGCCTTTCTCAGTTTTTAGTGCTGTGAAATCATTACTCTCAAGAACAATAAAATTCAGTTTTGATGCTGTATTCTAAGAAACTAATAATGTAACAGAATAAGTCTGGCCTCATTTATTTCAGCCATTATTTTGTTAAATTGAATATCATTACACCTGTCACAAGAGTTATAAAATTAAGCATTGGTACCTGTATTCTAAGAAACTAATAATATAATAGAAATCTGGCCTTATGCATTTCAGCCATTATCTTGTTAAATTGAATATCATTACACCATGTTTCCAGAGTTATAAAGTTAAGCATTGGTACCTGTATTCTAAGAAACTAATAACATAATAAAGTAGGTTTGGCCTCATTAAAATCCAGCCATTATCATGTAAGATTGTGCATGTAGTAATGAACATTATTGAATTATCCTAAGAAACAAATAGAACAATAAAGAAAGTCTGGCCTTATTAAAATCCAGCTATCATCATGTCAAAGTGAACATTTAATTTAATGAATTATCCTAAGAAACGAATAAAACAATTGGGGAAAAAAGTCTGGCCTCGCTAATAAGAAAGTTAAAACCCAGCCATTATCATGTCAGGAAGCCATATAACTGCTGCTAGTTATATTGATAGCATGGTTTTAACCCTCCAACATGATTAATTTACTGTAATGATTCTTATATTTAATTGATTTCCATTCAGATTTAATAGGACTTCATATCAGAAACAAATATTTAACATGTTGTAATGCTTATGTTAAATGTCTTTTGTTTTCTGGGAGATAATTTATAAGATCATGATTCCTGTAGTGGATGCAGATTATACAATGTGGCTTATTTTTATAACCCTTTTTCTTTAGTACCAGGGAGTCGGAGAAATATGCATGAAAAAATGCAGTAAAAAGCAATTAAAAAGTTCAGGTTTGAATTATGGTATGAATTCAGCAGCTATTTGGTTTTTTATTGCAAATTAACAAGAAAGAAATAAACATTGATGGGGGGTTGGAGGGAGGTAAACATCTTGATTTTATTATGTTTCTTATATTTGATTTTTGTCAAATAATTGGTATGATGACCATCTTCCGGTACATTTTGTCACCTTAGTGTAGTAATGGGGTAACTCCTATCAAGTTATATAAGGAGTTATCCTGTTATTGCACTAAGGTGATGATTTGTGAATGATATGTGTCCTGTGTTATGATTCAGATTGGAATATCCATCCTTTGGATACCTGTCCATGTTGCGGTTTGGACCAAAATATGCATCCCTGAGTTCCTGGTGTGTATAGAGTGTATGAGATGGAATGACTTCATAGGATCATTATTTTTGACTGGTTTACAGTCTGATTATCTCTGACTGACAAGTCTTATTTCTTGGGTAGATAATTTGGAACCAGACTATCCTCAAGATTGACACATATTGTAATTGCAGAAATTTGCTTTGCATAACAGTTAGTTAGTTGAAAAGTTGAAACAGCATGTAAAGCTTAAACTGAGGTAATTTAGAGGGAAAAAAGCTCACCTACAAAATGTTCTTATGCTTATAAAATGATACTCTTGTTATTACAGAGGTTGGTATTAAGACCATACTTTTTTAGTGATAAGGTCCAAAGTTAAAGTGAAGCAGGCTGTGGGTAATACCATACAGATAGAAACACCAATTTTTTATGCTCCCCGAAAAATTTCGGGGGGAGCATATAGTCGGCGCCTTGTCCGTCTGTCCGTCCGTTTTCTTGTCCGGAGCATAACTTGAAAACCCTTGGAGATAATTTGTTTAAACTTCATACAGTGGTAGAGGGCATTGAGGGGGAGTGCAGTGTCAAAGAACCATAACTCTATTTTGCCTGGTTTTTGAATTATCACCCCTTATAGAAAAATCTTGTCCGGGCATAACTCTAAAACTATAAGAGATATCAACATGAAACTTTGTAGGTGAATAGATCTCAATGGGTAGATGTGCAGTGCATAAGAACAATAACTCTTTTTGTCCTAATTTTGGAGTTATTGCCCTTTGTTAATTTCAACACTTTGAACTTTGTCCGGAACATAACTCTAAAACTATAAGAGATATCAAGATGAAACATTGTAGGTAGATAGATCTCATTGAGTAGAAGTGCAGTGCAAAAGAACCATAACTCTGTTAAGCCTCATTTTTGAATTATCTCCCCTTATAGAAAAATCTTGTCCGGGGCATAACTCTAAAACTATAAGAGATATCAACATGAAACTTTGTAGGTGAATAGATCTCAGTGGGTAGATGTGCAGTGCATAAGAACAATAACTCTTTTTGTCCTAATTTTGGAGTTATTGCCCTTTGTTAATTTCAACACTTTGAACTTTGTCCGGAACATAACTCTAAAACTATAAGAGATATCAAGATGAAACATTGTAGGTAGATAGATCTCATTGAGTAGAAGTGCAGTGCAAAAGAACCATAACTCTGTTAAGCCTCATTTTTGAATTATCTCCCCTTATAGAAAAAATCTTGTCCGGGGCATAACTCTAAAACATATCAACATGAAACTTTGTAGGTGAATAGATCTCAATAGGTAGATGTGCAGTGCTTAAGAACAATAACTCTTTTTGTCTTAATTGGAGTTATTGCCCTTTGTTAATTTTAACACTGAACTTTGTCCGGAACATAACTCTAAAATTATAAGAGATATCAAGATGAAACATTGTAGGTAGATAGATCTCATTGAGTAGAAAGTGCAGTGCAAAAAAAACATAACTCTGCTAAGCCTCATTTTTGAATTATCTCCCCTTTTAGAAAAATCTTGTACTGGACATAGCTATAAAACTATAAGAGATATCAACATGAAACTTGGTAGGTAGATGTATCTCAATGGGTAGATGTGCAGTGCACGAGAATCATAACTCTGCCTTGCCTAATTCTGGAATTATTGCCATTTGTTTATTTTTACTTTTTGATGTTGTCCGGAACATAACTCGGAAACCATAAGAGATATCAACAAGAAACTTTGTAAGTTGATAGATAACAGTGATTAGAAGTGCAGTGTAAAGAACAGTAACTCTGCCTTTCCTAATTTTGGAATTATTGCACTTTGAACTTTTCCAGGGACATAACTCTGAAACTACAAGTGGTGTACTTTCCTGTGTCCAAAACCTATTCGGGGAGCATCACCCGGCTCAAACCGGGCTCTTGTTTAAGTTGTCCGGAACATAACTCAAAAACCATAAGAGATATCAACAAGAAACTTTGTAGATTGATAGATCACAGTGATTAGAAGTGCAGTGCAAAGAACAGTAACTCTGCTTTGCCCTATTTTGGAATTATTGCACTTTGAACTTTTTCCAGGGACATAATTCTGAAACTACAAGAGGTGTACTTTCCTGTGTCCAAAGCCTATTCGGGGAGTATCACCCGGCTCAAACCGGGCTCTTGTTTCTTCCTTATTCTTCCTCAAGTTGGCATTTTATTTTTAGTTGTTATAGTAGGGGATTGAACACATAATCTCACCGCTGTGGGTTCGAATCCCGACAGGGACTTTGGATTCTTTCATGTGAGGAAGCTATCCAGCTAGCTTACAGACCGTCAGTGGTTCTACTCAGGTGCCCGTTTGTGCCTGAAATAATGCACCGAAGGGCACCTGAGGTCTTCCTCCACCAGTAAAGCTGGAATGTCGCCATGTGACCTATACTGTCAATCCCAATCAAACAAACAAACTCATGATCTCCGGGTTCATAATGAAACAGCACTATTGCTATAGCACAAACACCTGCGCCAATATCGTAAACTTCTTTATTTATAAATACCAGCTCGAAAACCCTTCCAAAGTCAAGCAGGAGAAGTCTGTTACATAAAATAAGGGGTGAAAAAACGGTTCAACTTCTTAAATAATCAAAATTTTTTCCCCCATTCTCTTTTCATACAATTCTCTTTTAAGTGTCTGGTGTTTGTGGAAGGATATATGTAACACTCTTGATAACCAATCCTTTTTCTCGTTTTTCGGCTCATTAGACGTGTGAAGTATAGCTCCTCTGTTGTTTTATGGGGTAATATTGAGGTGCATAATTGCGTGAAAAGTTGCAACTGTGTACAATGTATATCTATATGTAATGAGAATTTAATGCGAACCATTTTATTTATATTTTTTTTTAAGGGAAAAGAAGGAAAAAAAAGAGCGGGTTTGTATTCATTGCATAAGACATAGGGGTAAAAATATTTGAATCTGATTTTCATCAAGAAATGAACGTTGAAAAGTTTCTGAAACGAAGCTCATAGATCTTGTGATTTTGTTTATTTTGTTGTAACAGCAGAAATAATTTTTTTGAATAGTGAATTAAAAAAAAGAAGAAAGCAAACCGATGTTCAGGTAATTATTGCTGAACTATATAAAAAGCTGATTTAGCTACCCATAGAATGTGTTGCGAAATCCTCTTCATAATGAATCTTTTTAAGTTCTGTATTGTAAGCAAGGTTGCAGCTTTAACTTTAGCATACACATGCAGTACTGATTTAGCTTTTAAGACACATTATGCCTCAGAAATCCATATTTTTTTAATTCTTTAAAACTGTCAAACATGTGTTTAATAATGATCTAATAATGGATCAAGAGCACATAAGATTATTAATAACTGAAGAAAGTAGCACTGAATGTGCAGCAATGTTTCCTAGAGGTATCATAATGTAAACAAAGTAGTATTATGACTCCCAAACAAAATACTAATTCACTATGAAATATTTTAATTGCCCAACAGAGCAAAAGAAGTAAAAGATAGTTCATCACTATGTAAGATGAGTATTTTTTGAAAACTTCAGCAAGATAGGGAGGGGTGTAATCGATTCAATTGATATTGGTGTAGTAATTCAATATTGATTCTGTTTTTCTTGAATATCGGGTATGGAATGCCAACAGTTTTCAAACATTTTTTCCTAAACGAAAACGGAAATCAACGCGAAAAATACCTCCCCGTGTCTCTAACGAATGCTGATGAAGTTTGTTGTAATCTTGCACATCTGCTAATGGGGTGTTAAGACCCCTCAATTCAGATTTTAAAAAGGGAAAATGCCAAGAAAACTTTTGTCAGTGTTTCTTTGTAAAAATTATGATTATAAAATGTTAAACTTTAATAATGATTCAGGTTCTAAACACTATAATTTATTTGGGACGGCAAGGATGAGATTTAGCATAATCCATAACTTATAAAACAACATTAAAATTAAAATGGAAAAGTCTTTCAACTTTATAGTTACTAGTCATTAGTTGTCATTTATAGTTATATAATTTATACATATATAATAAAAAAAAAACAAATTGTTCAGTTTTTAGCTCACCTGAGCATATGCTCAGTGTGAGCTATTAGGATCACTCTTCGTCCGTCGTACGTCGTCCGTTGTCCGTTCACACTTTTCAAACGACATCTCCTCTGAAACCATAAGGCAGATCATAATGAAACTTCACAGGGATGTTCCTTGTTTGAAGCCTTAACAAAGTTGTTCAAAGAATTCCATTCCATGCAGAACTCTGGTTGCCATGGCAACCAAAAGAAAAAACTTTAAACATCTTCTTCTAGAAAACCCAAAGAGCTAGAGCTTAGATATTTGGTATGAAACATCTTCTAGTGAGTGTCTACCAAGATTGTTCAAATAAAAACCCTGGGGTCAAAATTGGCCCCGCCCCAGGGGGTCATTGATTTTCCCTATATGCATATAGTAAAAACTTAAAAAAATCTTCTTTTAAAGAACCCAAAGAGCTAGACCTAAGATATTAAGCATGAAACATCTTCTAATGAGTGTCTACCTAGATTGTTCAAATAAAAGCCCTGGGGTCAAAATTGGCCCCGCCCCAGGGGGTCATTGATTTTCCTTATATGCATATAGTAAAAACTTAAAAAAATCATCTTCTAAAAAACCCAAAGAGCTAGAGCTTAGATATTTGGCATTAAACATGTTCTAATGGATGTCTACCAAGTTTGTTCAAATAAAAGCCCTGGGGTCAAAATTGGCCCCGCCCCAGGGGGTCATTGATTTTCCCTATATGCATATAGTAAAAACTTAAAAAAATCTTCTTTTAAAGAACCAAAAGAGCTAGACCTAAGATATTAAGCATGAAACATCTTCTAATAAGTGTCTACCAAGATTGTTCAAATAAAAGCCCTGGGGTCAAAATTGGCCCCGCCCCAGGGGGTCATTGATTTTTCCTATATGCATATAGTAATAACTTAAAAAAATCTTCTTTTAAAGAACCCAAAGAGCTAGACCTAAGATATTAAGCATGAAACATCTTCTAATAAGTGTCTACCAAGATTGTTCAAATAAAAGCCCTGGGGTCAAAATTGGCCCCGACCCAGGGGGTCATTGATTTTCCCTATATGCATATAGTAAAAACTTAAAAAAATCTTCTTCTAAAGAACTCAAAGAGCTAGAGCTAAGATATTTGGCGTAAAACATGTTCTAATGGATGTCTACCAAGTTTGTTCAAATAAAAGCCCTGGGGTCAAAATTGGCCCTGTCCCAGGGGTTATTGATTTTCCCTATATGCATATAGTAAAAACTTAAAAAAAATCTTCTCTTAAAGAACCCAAAGAGCTAGAGCTAAGATATTAAGCATGAAACATCTTCTTATCAGTGTCTACCAAGTTTGTTCAAATAAAAGCCCTGGGGTCAAAATTGGCCCCGCCCCAGGGGGTCATTGATTTTCCCTATATGCATATAGTAAAAACTTTTAAAAAATTCTTTTAAAGAACCCAAAGAGCTAGACCTAAGATATTTAGCATGAAACATGTTCTAATGGGTGTCTACCAAATTTGTTCAAATAAAAGCCCTGGGGTCAACATTGGCCCTGTCCCAGGGGTTATTGATTTTCCCTATATACATAGAGTAAAAAGTTAAAAATCTTCTATTGAAGAACCAAAAGAGCTAGAGCTAAGATATTTAGCATGAAACATGTTCTAATGGATGTTTACCAAGTTTGTTCAAATAAAAGCCCTTGGGTCAAAATTGGCCCTGCCAGGGAGGGGGGGGGGGCAAAAGTCATTGTTATTCATTATTTGTGTATAGTAAAAACTTAACATCATGAAATATCTTCTAATGGGTGTCTTCCAAGTTTGTTGAAATAAATGCCCTTTGGTTTAAACTGGCCCGGCCCTGGGGGCCTATGTTCAGGTGAGCGACCCCAGGGCCATCATGGCCCTCTTGTCATAGTTAATTTTTCTTTTATGTTATCTTTACAATATGCATATGTTTAAATATAACTGCAGTATAAGTCAGTGTCCTTAGGAAACATTAAATGGACTTGAAAGCCAAAATATTACCTGGCTATCGATGTATCGCTGATAATTCTTTAACGATATATCAATACAAAAATTCTTATCGATGACACCTCTACAACAAGATACCAAAAAAGAAAACATTACTGAGAAATAAAAATAATAGCATATCTGAGGCAAAATGTTTTAAATATTTTAGCTCCCTTCTTATTCCCATTGTACTTATTTGACAATCAAATTCAGATGAAGACTATATATTTTAAAAATAATTATACAATACAATATGTACAATTATGTACTAAGGACCAAATATTATATTTTATTATTTTCGACGTTAGAATTATTGATTAATTGATGAACAAGTGGGTAAAAATCAGTATTAACGCCACACAAATAATAATTTAAATGCTGTTATTGTATATTATAAAAATCCTTCAAAAAGCTTGTTTCCTGAATAAAATAAACAAGAGTGCAATACTAAAATTCAAGCGTTTGTTTTTTCAGGGAAAAAAATCCTTTTAAGATAGGATTCCCACTGCCCTCGTCAACAAGGAACTATTTAAACTTTTTTAATTAAAATGAAAACTGTTCCACTAAGGCAAAAAGGACGGAAAAGGGGGGAAAGAAATGCCACCAAAGATGTATCTATCATTACAAAGATGAAGAAAAACAGCAAAGATTTATTTTTGATGCAAAGAATGATGTAGCTGGGTGTAACATGTTTTTATAACTGATAGGGGATATTAATAATTTGTGCTATTATTTAATCTCTGTCTGTATTTCGGCTTCTTTCTATGACAAATATTACATCGCAAGTTGAAAAGTCAACTTGTTGAATACAGGTTTGCCTATACCCTCTGTTTAAACTGTAACCCTCGTCTTCAATGTATGACAGCGACATTTATTGTTTTGTATGATGAAAAGCAGAGTTTTAGTCTCGACCCTTTCCCGTGGCGTTCTCAACATGCACGATTCTGCATGAAAGTTTATCATTGATGCATGCTTGTATGTGCGTGCAATTTTAGGTATTATGGTCGCGCTAATCTTGAAAATGTCTACTGATCGCTAGGTCTGATGGAATTTTGAAATGGTGAAAATATTTTTTTTGAAATGTTTGTTATGAGCAAGATAGGAGATATTGTGTATGTTTTAAAATCTGTTCCAGTGCATTCAAATAAACTAGTCTTGTTCTTAAAGCTGTATGCCTCTAGATATGTTAAGATTGTCTCGAAAATTATTTGAGAACTTTTTTTTTTTTTTTTAACAAAATGTTTGAATAACAGTGTGATTATCACAGAAAATGAAAAATAAAAAAAATTAATAGTTATTTTCATTTATGTATAAATCCTTTTTATTAGCTAGCAGTAAATATGCAAGTTTATTTGTTTGTTTTTCTTGTTTTT
>NW_026866983.1:0-5546 GCF_026571515.1 Ruditapes philippinarum | reverse complement strand
TTTTGGTTGGTTTAGAATTGAGTGATATACTTCAATGCAAAATTGTTTATTTGGAGTAAAACCATAACAAACTTGTATTATAATAATATGAGCCGCGTCATGACAAAACCAACATAGTGCGTTTGCGACCATTATAGATACAGACCAGCCTGCGCATCCATGCTGTTCGCTATTAGTTTCCCAACTTGTAGTAGGGTAAATAAGCAAACAGCATGGATCCTGATAAGACTGCGCGGAAGATGCATGCTGTACTTTAAAATGTTTCGTGTTGTTTAAAGATTATTCCAAGAAATACTTAAATCATGTCTGACTGTTCTATTAGAGAAACAATTAATGGTATTTACAATTGACAATAAAAGAACTAGCATTGATATCAGAAGTATTTGAATTACATATAGTATGCCATTTTTACTGACTTTTGTAGATCATTGTTAAGATTTGTTACAGCATTAAAAGGAACTCAACAGAGATCGAAAAGCCTTAAAACATAAGATTTTTATTTCTTAAAAAGATCAACTGAGGTACCTTAAATAGTAAGATTTACAAAAGATAATTAAGAAAAAAAAAACAAAAAAAAAAACAAAAACAAACTCTTTGCCCGATTTGAGTGAAAAGCGTTGCAACGTTTGGTGTCATTTTTCACAATAAGAATAATCATTCTGGAAAAACGGAGTTAACAGATGATCTGAAATTTTGCCCACACGTTATTGGTCTAGACCAACATCAAATACAGCATTAATCTGGGGAAAATATTTCCAATTCTGTAATGTAAAAAAAGAAAAAAAGAAGAAAACTAACAAACAAATTACAAAATAAAAACAACCTTTCTTTGCTCTGCTGTGACCGACACTAATTAACCAATAAGCTATCATCATTATATAGACAGGCCAGCATCATTCATGTAGTACTCTTACCAGACTATAAGAGCCGCGCCATAACAAAACAACATAATGCATCCGCGCAGTCTGATCAGGATCCATGCTGTTCGCTATCAGTGTCTCTACTTGTTATTGGGTTTATAAGCGAACAGCATGCATCCTGATCAGACTGCGCGGATGCGCAGGCTGGTAAGGATCCATGATGGTCGCAAACGCATTATGTTGGTTTTGTTATGGCGCGGCTCATTAGATTGTTTGCTGACTTAAAGGGAAAGACAAGGTTAAAATAAAAACTTGATTTCAGAAAAAGAATACTATAAATAATAAGTCTGCAAATTTTCTATCGCCAAATAATAATATTAAACGAATGATAACAAAATTTAAATCGCTAAATCACCGATTTCTACAAATTGGTAAGCGCGGCCATGTTTGTGTATTGGCCGTATAAAAACAGGTGCGCGTGATGTCATTTCCCCACATCTTTTAGATTCATGATAAATCTAGTTGAATCGTAAGGAAATATTAATTATAATAAAGTATTGATCAGACAATTTAATTTTCACAGGAGGTGTAGAGGAGATTTTTTATGGTTCAAAATACGTAACAATATCAAAAAAAAATAAATAATAAAAAATAAAGGAACGTACGGCTAGCCAAAAGATCTAGCCGTACGTGAGTCACGAACGACTAGCCAGGACGCACTGTATTGTCTAGCCGTACGGCAATTTTCAAAATTATATGGAAGTCGAACGTTATAAAATTGTTGATTTTCATGCTTATCATTTGTTGTTTAATTTGTATGAATTATTAAATCATTTTTGTTAATTTTAAGCACATGGATCGAATAAAAAATGATCGGAGTGGAATAAATAAATAAAAAGAACATTGAATGAAAAAAAAAACACGGTGAAATGCAAAAATAATTATATAATTTTCAAAACAGCAGATAAATATCGAACATAAAAGCACAGTCAATCAATTAATTAGCCTTAATTAAAACCTATCCAGGGACTGACAATAGAATTTTAGAATGCCTTTCACGGAACATGCAAACTTTCCTTGATACAGTACCGTCGGTAATTGTCGCAATTATCAAGAGCCTAACAACAATCATTTTCAGTGTTTGTTGTTGTTGTTTTTTTTTTCATATAAAAGGTGTCGAAAATTAAACTTAATGAAACAAAAAAGGATTATTATCAAAAATTTGTAAACTATTTCAATTGGTGTAAATGCAAGCAAAGGCTATTTTTTCTCGACATCTTGCGATGACAAAGATCGATATATATAGCGATCAAGGCGATTAATCTGCGCATCGTAATCGTAGCCTAATATTAACTGCAGGCAAATCATTTTTATTGGCTGCTCAAAAATCTAATTTGCATAATTTATTCACACAATTGCTGGTTCTTACTACTTATGTCTAATACTGCGCATTGTCCATTTTAATTGTTCCTAATTTGCACCAAATGCTCCTGTCACACTGTGTACTGACGATTTTTATTGCTCCTTGTATGCCTCTGTGCCGACAGACCTTTTGATCATGCACAATGTTGCCCTAATTGGTTAATCACCCTTGTCAAATATTCTAATGACGAAATAGACATCTTTTTTTACGCTTCATCAGTGAACTGAATGACCTTAGGGGGGAAAATTGTCAAATTGTACTGTAGTAAATTACAGCACGTCATAAAATAGCAACACATTTTTTCAGTTCCCAATAATCATTTTAAATATTAAGTAGATTTATGATTTTTTTGTTTTATTGGATTAAATTTACGGTAGAAGAAATGCGTATATGTCGGGGAAAGGAATTTGGTAAGTAGATAACGTGGAAAAAAGCTTTGGGGAACTGGATAAACCCGAGAATATGCGTAATTATAGGGGAATGGGCAACCTGTTGCTGTTGGTACCAGTTTTGACTGGGTGCCTAAATAACTTTACGGCAGTTTTGTTTTCATACGATATAAGTCTGGCTGCCGATTTTCCTGCGCCTTTCTCATTTTTAGCGTCAATGGCGGAAAATCGCGTCCTCAGCATATTGGATTTAGTTGATATTTTACCTGAAAAAAAGATATATGACCGGCGATGTACCCTATTTGGACAGCTAAAATTAGCGAAAATTAAGTACAAAATAAAAGGATATATCGTCAATTTGAAGAAGTTTCTCATAGTACCCAAAGTAAATTTATGGTTTATCTTTGAAAATTAAGCAGTCATTGCTTAAATCATGTGGTGGGATCATCAGCAAGCTTGAGTATCGGGCAAATGATAATTAATGTCGCGGCGTCTTCAATTAATTAATTAAAGCTATTCAGTTCCATATCATGTTTTCATAAATAATATATAATGTACGCAATTAAATTAATAAGTTCTTCATCAAGATATATTTCAGTTGTACCAGCGTGTACAACTATACCGGAAGTGGGTATAACACGTCACAATCTCGGTCTCGTCTGTCTCGCGAGAATGACAGAACGCCAAAATGGCGGCGCCCATGAACTTATTTCTCAAGTAAAAAATAGTGTCTTTAAACACGAATTTCTCTCTTATAGGGTTGATGTCAATAGGGAAACAGTGATGGTTCCTCTTTTTAAATGACGAATATTTATATTAGACAGACATCAATCCATCCATTCTTATTCCTTTAATTTAAATTGTCATCTTGTAAAATTGCTAGTTTCAAACATGGAAGCTGTACACTGCCATTTTATCAGATTCACGAAGGGAGAAAATTAGCTTAAAAATATTCCAGAATTGTTTTCGCATAGTTAGCTCTTTTATAGTTAACATTATATGTGCAGAATTAAAGAACATGTCTGAGAAAAATGTGCATAAGTGGAAATCTAGAACTGAACATAAAAATGACAAAAAAGAAGACAAATAAGACTCAGTTGGATTTTCTATCAGAATTCTTCACTAGACAGTCTAATAATTAAATAGATTGGTACATGATGCAATAATCTGTGTCATTAAGAAGCATTAAATGTATAGAAATTGGGAGTTTTCTCTTGATTTAATCTGGCACAGCTCAAATCTTGTACATAGTGTTTGAGACAATATTACTGATTCATAAATTAACTTTTTTTATATAAAATTAAATGTAACTGACAGTGAACAGACAGAAAATAGTCAGTTTTAAAAATAATATTTTATGAAGCCTGTTTCAGGTACAAAATTTCCACAAGGAGACCAACATAATTTTTTTTTCTCAGCATGACATAAACATTATAATGAATAATGCAGGGACATTAATGTTTTATGTACAAACAAAATCTTTATCCCCAATTATAACAGTTATGTTGATTTTTAATTATTTATACACCTTTCACCTATTTGCGTTAATAGTTTGCTAGTTTGAAAGGGAACTTGGAAGTTTAAAGTTTAAAGGGAAAATCCAAGAAATGGTAAAATCGTCGTCAGTACAATGTATTTATGTAATAGGTGTCTGGATTTAAGTTACAACATGTCAATATTGCTTCAGTTAAACAACGTCGGTTATGGAACTAATTAAATGTTGTTGAGGAGACGCTTGTATATACATGTGTCTCACATAGATATTTTACTGCAACAATAATTGTCTTTATCCCACTTTTACTACATGAACAATAAACTCGAGAAATACCTGACATTAACTACATGACTGTTTAGATTTCATCTAGCACGAAAATGTGCAATAGTTAAGCCACAAACTTTATAGCGATTATGAAGGGTAATAATGTCGAGACAATAATTTAGAGGTGTATCACCGTGCTATGTGAACTTTATATAATGACTTCTTATTTCCTAACTCATAAACATGCAACAAGTCCAAGCAAGTGCATTGTTTAAAGTATCTGCTGCATGAAAAGCAAACATTAAAAAACGGTTACAGAATTTAGAATACGAGCCCAATTATATAATATCTAGAAATACCGCCAATATGTATGACAAAAATTGCAAACTCGTCCGACATTTACATTTACCATAGATTTATTGTTTGAAACAAGGTGATTGCAACACAATTTTAGAACTGGTAGAATATATATCTACATCACCACCACTATATCGTTTGTACACATATAAATAAATATATTTTATTGTAAATACTCAGGAAACTTTTACAGGAGTTTTTTTTACATCTGTGGAATACTTAAATTGATTTTCTGTCCAACTGTCTCCCAAGACATATGAAATATCATAAGGAAGGCATTAAAATCTAACAGTCTAGGAAAATATTATATAAATCAGAAATTTGCTATTTGTGCTCAGTCAGCATTAATTTGCTACAAATATGTTTTAGCTTATATTGATGGTTGTAACTATTTTCGGGAATCATTATTGCACGAACTTTTTATTAAGTCCTTGATTTTAAGACGAATTTTCTTTTGTAATTGTTTTACAAAGTTCGATTCCTTGTGTGGATCTCATGTATAAAAAATAAGGTTTTTGGAAATGCAGAATATAAAGATACTTAAATTTTTATACGTTTATTTCTGTTAGCGCTTTCAATGCTTGTACATATCTTCAGACAGTAACTTATAATATAATCATAAAAATATAACAATGACGTAACGTTATAAAAGTGCGGGAAACGTAAAAGTACGACATTGCGCGGCAAATAAAATATTATTTTACATTTTACTCTTTTATATTAGAAGTATTGTTAAAAAAAACATAGAGTAATATTTT
>NW_026866982.1:0-44753 GCF_026571515.1 Ruditapes philippinarum | reverse complement strand
TTAATTTCCCCAAAATTTTTTTTAAATTTTGCGCTAAATGCGAGCCGCTTCTACTTAAATTGGAAACTCCCATAAAAAATTTGAAAAAAACGTATTTTAAAAATTAAAAATTTTCCCTTTTTTTCTTTTAAAAAAATTAACTTTCCCAAATTTCTATTTCTAAAAATTTTGCAAGTTTGTTTTTATACTTTGTTCCACAATTCCTTTTGAACAGAAATGGGTTTTGTTTTTTCGGGAAAAATAAATTTCCCTTTTTCGAAGTATGTTTTAATAGATTTTTTTAAAAGGGGCGAACAAAAATTTTTAAACTAAAAACGGGACTTTTTTTTGGGGCATTTTTTTTTTCTGGTTTTGGGTTTTTATTGGGTTTCCGGGGAAAAGTTTTTCGCTAATTTTAATTTGGGGGATGGGTTCCCTTTTTCCCCAAAGTTCCCCTTTAAACAAGGTAAAAAATTTTCGATTATGATGGGAAATTTTTAAAACGTTTAAATAGGGGTAAATTAAATCGAAACCCTGTATTTTTCCCTTTTTTTGCATTTTAAAAACCGATTTTATTTTTTTTTTCGGTCGTCAGACCAAAAAAAAGGGTTTGAAATTTCCCAAAAGGGTCTAATGTTTTTAAATTTTGTGCAAAATGCCGGAGAAGGGGCCCAAATTTTTTTGAACCCCGGTTACCTTCCCCCTTTTTGTTGTACCCCTAACGCCGAAAAAATAGGGGAAAAAACGACTTTTTTAAAATTCCCGGGGTTAAAGAAAGGGTTCGGGGCTTTTAAATTTTTAAGCAAAGAAATTCCCGGGAATGGTGCAGATTTTTTAATATTTTTTTTAATTGTTTTTTCGGGAATCAAAAAATATTATAAAAACAAAGGGGGAAATTAAATCTCTGGAACGGGAAGGGTTTTAGAAAAAACTAACAAAAAGTAGTTTTAAAACCCGGGTTTAAAATGCGTTTTTAAAAGAAAGAAAAAATTTTTTTTTTGTTACAAGTATCCAACAAATTACAACGCTTTTAAAAAGTTTAAAATACGTTTCTTATAAAATTGTAAATAAATCCCACAATCCAAATTCGCGATGAATTGATTTTATCAAAAGAAAATTTTCTATTGTTTGGATGTGGGGTTATCGAAAAAATACACAATCCGAGTAGTGGAAAATAATAATTCTACATTGTCCCGGGCTGTTTGGGGGGAGAAGATTTTTGGGTAAAATTTTTTTATTAATTTTTAAAAAAAGGTTTTTTCCTAAAAAAAAATCCTCGAAATTAATAAGGGGTTACAACCCGAAAAGCCAAAAGGAAGTTTTTTAATTTTGAATGACTTGATGTTATTCAGACTTTTGGTATTAACTTTTCCTGGTCGTGGTAACGCGCTGGCTTTGTGATTGAGAGGTCTCCGTTAAATCCCCGGGGCCCCCAAGGGAAAATTTTTTTTTTTTTTAAATTCTTTTAATTTTTTTTTAAATGTCTTTTTTAAGGAAGTAGGCCCTGTATGCAAGGGAAAAATGTGGGGTTTTCGTAAAAAAAAATCCTAAATTTTTTTTTTTATTTCAAAATCTAGTTTTTGCAGAATTCCGTATGTAAAACTCTGGTGTTGCAAAATGAATTAAAAATACATAAAAAAAACTTTTACAGGAAAAGCATACAGATATACGTAGATTTAAATTGCAAAAAATTAGGGAAAAACCCCAGAACCCTTTCAGCCCTTTGTTTTTTTAAAAAAATTACCTGGCTATAGTAAAGCCAGGATTTTTTACAATTTTTGTGTTAAAAAACGTTTTTAAGTCCCTTACAAACCCTAAATTTGAATACATATGGTTTTTCTTCAGGGCTGGGTTCACGATATAAATTTTCCGCGGCTGAAGGGGGTTTTTGGGCTCGGCTTCAGGAAGCGGGAGAAGGGTTGGGAGTCAAATCCCGTAAAGGTAAATCTTTTTTTTTCAAAAATTGTTAAAGTCAAATAAACTTTTGGATTGAAATATAGTGTTGGCCCAAATTAGTCTTATAGTCAATTTACTACAAATTTAAAAGCTGGAAAGCATTGGTGGCACCTATTACATATAAATTCACAAACTGCACCCCTTTCTAACATCTTGAGGGCCCTAAACAAATTTAGCGGCCCTTCGTGCTTTGATTTCTTTTCAGTTGTCATATTTGGGAAATTCAAGAGGCGGATTTTTTTTTTCAGACAGGGGTCAAACAAATTTGATCTTCTAAGAAACTCGTCCCGTTTAAGATCTTGCTCGTAAAATGCCTTGTCAAAAATTTTCAATAGGGTTTCGTTACATTTATTCAAAGACCTTCAAATTCACTTGACCATTTATTTGAAACAAAATCAGAGTCTTTGATACATTCCCGTCTGCATCAATAGCCTTCCATAGGTATTAACTTTTTTGGGACCAAGATTTTTTATATTGAATCCACAGAATTACCTTGGATCGTCCGCTGAACGGGCACTCAATATCAAATAACATACTTGTTTATTTTCTTCATGTGAATATTTGCGAAGAGAAATACATATTTAAAAATCAATGAAAGGCAAGTAGAACTCTAAATAATATATGATTCAGGATATATATCTTTATTTACCTTGATTAAAACCATGATGAGAACATGATATAGTAAAATGTCTACAAAATTGTTTTAAATTTCATGCTACAGTTAACAATACTTCTTGATCATAGAATAATCATACGACTCAAGTGTCGCCTAAATAAGGTTGACAGGCGTTATGGGAGATAATATATCATACACATATGACGTATGAAAAATATTAGACCATAAGTTTATAAGCAATTAGAAAACAACAATTTCATATGGAACGAAAGCATTTGAAACTAATAGAAAGGACATTGATCGACATTGATCGATTGATTTACAGATGAACACACAATTACACAAGTATCCGAAAAAATGAAATTAAATGAAATAACGTTGACACAGAACATGCTTTAATTAACGTATTTGCAGTACTATATAAAAGTTTAATTGAAGCCAATGAAATGGTTTAATTTTCAATATTAATTACGATGTATCCAATTTAAAATAAATTAATGAAATTGTCAATATTGAATTGTCTTCACTCATTACATGTTCTCGATATGTATAAAATGAACATGATTGTTCTTGATTGTGTATGTTCTCAACACATTGGTTATGAATGTTGGTGTAGTTATGAAAGTCATATGAAAGACTTACATTGAATGACTATATATACATGTATGCACCGCATTGTTCAACTTTGAAACTATCGATCATTCACACCTTATAGTGTGAATCATGTACGTAGTATGCGATACATAAGATTGTGTAATTATAATGATATTTTAAATTTCTGCATTTTCATGTTTCCTAAACAGGAATTTATAACAACAAGAAATGATTTATCACGTGCAACACATGCTCTGTACGGATATTTCATATCTATCTTGTGTGATGACAAGATCTGCCCTGTTTGTGATAATTCTACAATGGAGTCTGTTCCCTTACAACAAACCAGGATAGTATCAGAGGGACCAATTGCTACACCACGTGGTTCCATTATCAGATCATCCTTCACAACTACTCTCGTGCCTGTCTTGACATCATATATGTAGACAGTATGCTCGGATCTATCTGTAAGCACCACTTTATCACTGCTCCTTATGTAAGTACAAGCGCTTGCGTTAACAGGATATGCCTTGTTCGGAAAGTTCATACTAAAATTATATGACTCTCCTGTCAGTGGTATTATTTCAACAGGTATTTGATAATCAATAGTCCCTACGACAAATTGGTTATCATCTTTTAAACATATACAATCATATTTCGTTGTTACTTTACATTTTCTAACTGAACTTATTTCATTAGCTTTACTTACACGTAGAATATCTTTTATATATTCCTTTCCACTTGTTATCGCTACTTCATCCTCAGATACAGTAACAACAGATTGTGGTGTATAAGATAACTGATATGATCCTACTTTTTCAAGTTCCTCATTATAAACTAAGATCTTCTTATTGTAATGATCCACAGCAACTAGCTTACCATCGGGTAGAAAGTCAATTCCTGTAATGAATGTTTCCCTGCTGTCATCTCCCGTCTTCTTTAACTGAATGGAAGAAACTTGTGTTAATGTCATCACCTTATTTACAGCATTAACACTTTCCCGTTCTTGGTATTTTAATGTCAGCTGTCCAGGAACAAAGTCAGTAATTGATCGTGGTGGCAGAGTTAATTGTTCGTCAAAATCAAAAGAAATGGTTATCGTCTGGAAGTTCTGACATTCCTCATTGACATTTCTGCATACAAAATTGACTTCATTATACATCTTCTGTTCTGCTATAAATTTTTGCGTTTGGGTTCCATTTTTGTAAATGCCATTAACCGTTTCTAGATACGCTGCAACATTAGCCAAATGTTTTTCGATTTGCGATTGCTTCTTGTCAAGGTAACCTAATGTTTCTTCCTGAAGAGATTTGGCTCTTTTAACAATGGAAACTTCCAAATCGTTAAACATTCTCATTACCTTATCCCGCATTCTCCTAACCTTTACTCGTACTTCTTTTACGTCTTGAACAAGTTGATATTTTGAAGTGATAATATATCTTGCAATATCTTCTGCATTGTTTTTGGCTTCCTGCAATATCTCTTCTAAATTAGAACTTGGTGACGTCATTTTCCCGGCAATTTCCTCAACCTCAACAACACTGTGACATTTACGATGATCAACAATGGCGCAAGTACTGCAACAAAGCTTGTTCTCATCTTCACAGAATAAATCTAAAACCTTTTGGTGTTTATCACATCTTGTTGCATTAGCTTCCTTTACGTTTAACAATTTATGACTTTTAAAGACTGCAAGCACGTTATGCACATCTGAGCAATCAATGCACTGGAATTCATTACACGTTAAACAAAACTTTTCAGCCACAGTTTTCTTATCCTTACTTAAACATGGTTGACACATAATTTCTTTGACACGCATTTGACACAAAGTTTCTTCGACACGCCCAGGAACTTCATAATCCTCTTGTTTATTACTTCCACAGTCCGCCATATAGATTAACAATGATTATCTATTTCCTAATTAAGTAAGTTTATATTCTCAACTCACAGTTAAGCGAAACTGTTACTGTGTCCGATTGAATATTTCGATGCAAAAACTGATTCATATCAGCATTTCATCTAGTATCTATCCATGTATTATGTACCGTATGTTTACAGTACATTGCTACAATAGATATCTGAAACGTATGGTGGCTGATTTGTGTCATGTCGTATGAGCATGTTTTCAGGGCAAAAATGCGAAAACACGAAAATACTTTTTCCGCGTAGCGGGGCGAAAATTACAATTTTGGCCTATTTTCGCCTTTGCTACCTTTTGCCTCGCCACATGAAAACACGCCACATTCTATATATCATGTCTTCATAATTACCATTACATTATTTTTCAATTGTTTTTGTTTTCGCTTGGGGTGGCGAAAAGAAAAAACACAAATTAAAAGAATATACCCGACACATAGAATGTGGCGCGTTTTCGCGTGACGAGGCGAAAGGTCGCCAGGAAAAAATCGCGATAAAGTTACATGAAAACACGCCACATTCTATATATCATGTCTTTACTGACAGTTTACCAACTTTACCAAAACGGAAACCCGCCACGCGAAAACGCGACAAATCATAACTTTATCGCGATTTTTTCCTGGCGACCTTTCGCCTCGTCACGCGAAAACGCGCCACATTCTATGTGTCGGGTATATTCTTTTAATTTGTGTTTTTTCTTTTCGCCACCCCAAGCGAAAACAAAAACAATTGAAAAATAATGTAATGGTAATTATTCACATCCTATGTGTCTTATTTTTAATCAGTTTGACAAAAAATTATGACGATTTTCATTTTAATATTCCAATTATCCTTTTCTATAACGCCTAAAGGACAAAGAAAAAATATTATGATATTTTGAATGATTATTATTCATTGTTTACACAAACAAGATAATTAAAATATGAATTTATAATTTATTTTTTTTCAATAACATTATCCCATCTTATTTAGGAAATTGTCTAACTTTTCAACAAATTATTGCTGGCTGTTGTTGTATTTGGAATGTAGCTGTTGGCTATAGCAAACACTCAGTCTACATTTTAAATTGTCATAGTCACTAAATCGTCCATAACAAAGAAAAAATTCATAATTTATGTTGTAGCGCCTCCGGACGAATAGTTACTTTTCGGAGTAGGTGTAAACCCCGGGAAAAAAACATTCCCTGATGATATTTTCCCCTACGATATGTAAAGTAAAATAAACAAACAAATAACAAAAACTGGAAAAATAAAGAAGCCGAACATGAACATATTATCATTATTTTCAATAACACCTATATCAAATTGTTTTTTTTTTAGTTAGAGGAGGGGGAAAAAAGAACCTGAAATTTGGAAATGTCGCGTTTAACAAGTCTCGCGTTTTTAATAAAATTTTGGGCTAGGGCAAAATACAAAGACCCCAAGGGCCCGCTAATTGCATAAAACGGTTTGCATTTTATTAATATAGAGAGTTCGGGTTTTTTCACATAAGTAAGAAAAAAGATCATCAAAATAATATGGCCCCTTCCCTAGGGGTTTGCTAAATTTACAAATTAAACCCAACCCCAACTAATCAACATGTTTAAAATTAAATTTTGGGGGGGGCCCCATACGCCGTTTTTTAGGGAAAATGGCAGGGAAATTTTTTTTAAATTAAATTTTCCCAAGGGACGACCGCCATATAAATGCTCTGTGAATTTTCAAAATTTAAACTTTTCCACTATTTTTAATTTTTTTTAAAATGTTGAATTTTTGTTTAAAACCGGTGCTAGGGGGTTTTGAAGGGTTTTTTTTTTGCATTTTTCCATTTACCGTTCATAAAGGGCTCAATCAAACCGACCCTGAAAAAATTTTTTTCAATTTTGGGTCGTTTTGGGCTTCTTTAGGGATTCGGGTTTTTTTTCTTTTTAATTTTTAAATTATTTAAACTTTTAAATAACTTTAAATTGGTAAAGAACCCGGCGCACCCAATTCGCCCAGCTTAAAAGTGGGGTAAAGCTTACAAATTTAAACATTTAACCCAAATTTTAGTGTTTTGGAAATTTTTTTTTTTAAAAAAAACTTTTATTATCAAAGATGATTCTTTTAAATTCGATCCGCCGGGAAAAGACTCGAAAAATTAAAGGCAAAATAGACAGATAGAATGTGGCCTGTTTTCCAGTGGCGGGACGAAAGGCGCCTCGCGAAAACGCGATTAAGTTATGTTTTGTCGCGTTTTTGCGTCGCAGGGTTTTTTTTTGTACCATACATGATACATAGAATGTGGCGTGTTTTCATGTGGCGGGGCGAAAGGTCGCTAGGCGAAAACACGCCATAATTGCAATTTCGCCCCGCAACGCAAAAAGGTAGTTTCGTTTTATCACATTTTCGCCCCTAAAACATGCTCATACGACATGACACGAATCAGCTACTATAAAAACGCTGAAGTGAAATGTAGCTAAATTGTATGAAGTATAACTTATGAAATAAGATATGATAATACATGTATATTTTTCATTTTGCGCTATTCGATAAAGTTCATAGTATCAATGGATAGTAAGTCTAAAGTTATAAACTACGTTAAGTGATTAATTCAATTTATTTCATTCATTATCTGTATACTTTTAGATATTTTAGAAATTATTAAAGCGGGATAAATATCAGAATTCGATACTTGCTCTTAAAATAGATTTATTTATGATTGTCAGGAGGGACATATAGCATTAACATTCACAACTGACAACATACATTTTCATATTTAATGTTTGACTTAAAACATAAATCATAATTTATTACGTAGCGACCAATATTTACAATTCATTTTGCCTTAAATAAACGTTAAAAACCCTAGAAGAATAAAGGTTAACGTTAACAGAAATATGTAGGATAACAGAAAGGTTTTTATAAGAGATACAAGTGAGTGGCATAAAATGTTGTAAGTGAAAAATGTTACACAGAACAATATTTAAATTGATATGATGATACTAGTATTGTCCAACTCTAATTCAAATGTCGGATTCGACTAACTTTCATTTTCGATGAGATGTCATGGAAATCATTACTAGTATTTTTCAGATGATATCCAATCATCATAATCTATTTGCTAACAGATCATCACTATTATCATCACACAACTTATAACGTTATACGTATTCATTTTTACATTAAAGTACCACAACGTTCATATTTTAGTAGTTTTGTTCTTATTGTATGTAGATTTTCAAAGAAAAAATTTTAACGGATACGTTCATACGTCTTCATTTTTACAAGAATGTACCACAAATGTTTATATTTCAGTAATATTGTTCTTATCATATGTATACATGTATTTTCATTCTAAAACATATTCTAGATAATCAATGTTTTTACATTTCCTGGTTGATGACATTTACATTTACAGTCGATACGTATGTCTTGCTTTTTCACATCTTTGCAAGTCGCTTCCAAACGGGCAAAATTAAAAAATGCTGTAGACTCGGCTTTAGTGAGGTTAAACATGTAGTATATTTGAGTAAATTTTATACATTAACATGGTGAAATTTGGAATTTAGAAACATCCATGTTTGTTGATACGGTGGTGATAGTGAATGCTACATTTTTTAACATTTATTTTTAAGGATTGTTTCCTAAACAGAACTGTTATTAAAGAATTTTTGCTCGTTTATTTTTTTTATCATAGACTAGTATCATATCATTATTATATAGATATTTGTCACCATACGGGTGACTCTTTAAAGTAATCTGTTACTTTCCTTGCGTAGAATCATCTTCATTAGAAAGCTTATTTTCCAACTCGATACATATATGTACATGCTCGACATGTACATGTAATTCTTACATACCTATATACAGATATATAAAAATGATTTATTTAATCCAAATATTTACGTACGTTTAATGATTATATATACATGTAGATACTTATGACATGTACATGCGCTCAATAATTATACTCTTAATACGGATATGTATACACATGCTTTAGACTTATGTCCACATGCATTTGATAATGGCATTCACATTTGCTCCATATATAAATACACAAAAAAATGCCCAAAAAATCATATCTAAACGTTTTTTTAAACTGTTATATATTCACGAATTCATTTGTTTTGTTTCGGACATGCGCTTTATACTGATAAATACTACAGGACCAGTCAATTACAAACTCCACATCTTGGGCAACTGGAAACGGGCCGATGTTTCATCTTCCGTCTGCCCGTGCTATAGTGTGTAAATGAGGTGAGATGTTTGGGTAATGTACATTTTATATTGTCACATTACAATGTCATTTGAAATGGATAAGTTCATATCTTGTTTTAGAAATGCTCATTTTTATAAAATAAATAATTTTTCGTAAAGTAAGTGAATTAAAGCAATACCTTTCTGGAAGTTGCTTGTGATTTTTTTATGAAAACGATCGAGGGCTCACTGAACAGTGGTATTAGCTACTTTCGAATTATCAGCACATGTATTTATCAGTGATAAGCGCATGTACATATCAATTTGTTTGGTTGAATTATTTTTACGCCCATTTCAACAAATATTCGGTTATATCTCGAGAGATAAAAGAGCACTTAGTCAGACTACTGTACAAGTTTTCCCATAGACGAATTTTTCTAGACGAATGATATACCTTTAACATTAATTTAAAATGATTTTGTTATACAAGGTTGACCGACCAAGTTTTTCGCAAAATGTAACTAAAGATGTTTATCCCACTATTCACTGAAATCTTCTGCTGATCACAGGACTGACATATTCTTTTTAATATGCATATATCCAAATGAGAAATCATCCTAGATACTTATAAAACAATTCATTTTCTTAGGAAAACAATGCAGTGTTAGTTTCTTTAATAATCGTTATTCTCGTAAGCACTAAATTTTCATTCAATCACCTGATGTCACGTTGAATCTTATTGTTTTTCCTGCAGTTTTTTTGTGATCAATTACTGGCCATGTTACAATACAATAATCTGACCACTAGACCCAATGTCCAAAATGAATGGGCATGCAAAAACTTCGCCTTGCCCTAGAATCGAACCAGCGCCTCCCTGATAATTTGTTAGATCCTCTTCCTATTGAGGTTAGACAACCTGCAACTAAAGACTTGCACAAATAACCGTCTTAGTTTGTTTGTTTGTTTCATTTTACGCCTTTTTCCAACAGTATTTCAGTTATATAGGCGGGTAGTTTCCTTACCATCGTTCCTGGAGAGTTACGCCAGTACTTGACTACCTTCCTCCGCGCTAAACTACCAAAGCATCTCCCGTGGATCAAACCCACGCCAGAGAGGTAACTGGATTAGAAGTCATCGACTCTAACCCCTCGACCACGGAGGCGGTTGACAATTTTCAAATAAATGTATGTTAGTATATAAATGGAGGGTATTTGAACCTTTGCAAAAGTAAGTTAGTACGTAAGCAAATTTTATTAGCGTGACATTGTGTTATGTGCAATATAAAAAACATACATATAACAAATTACAACACCCGGCCACGTTTGGCCTATAAGTCACTTTAAACTATATATAGATTTATAAATATTTCAATAGGAAACATTTAAAACATAGAAAAAGATTTGTGAAAATTTCATATACGAAGTATTGTATTTACAAGCAAAGCATATCAAAATTCCAAGGCCAGACATTGTAAACAATGTTAAGATATAGTTTTATTTATTGTTATTTTCGAATAATTCTGGAGATGGTTCATATAATAATTTACATGATTAAATACACGTAAGTAAATTGTCATTATGTAATAACACCAGTTCATTTTCAAAGATATAACCTTCTTCTTTTCATACTTTCAACAATAAACTTTGCAGCACTAACATATTGATATTTAATCAAGTATTTTAGTTTTTGAATATCAGACATATTGTCAAAGTCACAGCTACTCTCTTCACATTTGATAATGAGATTAACACGTAAAACGTTGTACCTAGAGCATTTCAATAAAACGTTAGTTTCAGCCTCAACAACATTGTCAGTACAAAGAGTACGTATTCTTTCATCAACACGTAATCCAACGTACCATACGGTTTCCAGTTTGAGCAGAATAATACCACATCTTAATTGCGCTAAATGCGACCGCTCTACTTTAATTAAGGACTACATAAGATTTGTATAAAAGTATACTACAATTAACAAAGTCACTTTCTTTCTGTATACCAATTAACGTTTCAATCTATTTCTAATAATGATGCAAGCTGTATATACATGTTCCACAAATTACCTTTTGAACAGAAACCGTTTTGTTCATCAGAAATATAAATTTACCTCTTCGAAGTATGTTTTAATCAGTTATTTAAAAGCGCTGAACACAATTTACTAACAACGGACAGCTATAGTTTATTTGTGCACGTTTGTTTCTGGTATTGTCCTATGGTATCGGGGCAATGCTTTTCGCCATATACTTGGGATAGTTCCTGTTTCAAAGTATAAACTAAACAATGATAACAAAAATCGATTATGATGGGAAACTTTAAAACTTCATAGGGTAATTAATCGTACCCTGTACTTTTCCCATTTTTCGCACTTTAAACGATTTTTCTATTTCAGTTGTATAGGGAAATTCAAGAGCGGATCAAACAATCGATCTTCTAAGAAACTCGTCCCGTTTAAGATCTGCTCGTAAAATGCCTTGTCAAAATTTTCATCGGTTTCGTTACATTTATAAAGACCTTCAAATTCACTTGACCATTTATTGAAAACAAAACCAGAGTCTTTAATCACATTCTCGTCTGCATCATTATAGCCTTCCATAAGTATAGAACTTTTTGGACCAAGATTTTTTATATGATCCCAGAATTACCTTGGATCGTCCGTGCACGGGCACTCAATATCAAATAACATACTTGTTACTTTTCTTCATGTAGAATATTTGCGAGAGAAATATATATGAAAAAATCAATGAAAGGCAAGTAGAACTCTAAATAATATATGACTCAGGATATATATCTTTATTTACCTTGATTAAACATGATGAGAACATGATATAGTAAAATGTCTACAAAATTGTTTTAAATTTCATGCTACAGTTAACAATACTTCTTGATCATAGAATAATCATACGACTCAAGTGTCGCCTAAATAAGGTTGACAGGCGTTATGAGAGATAATATATCATACAAATATGACGTATGAAAAATATTAGACCATAAGTTTATAAGCAATTAGAAAACAACAATTTCATATGGAACGAAAGCATTTGAAACTAATAGAAAGGACATTGATCGACTTTGATCGATTGATTTACAGATGAACACACAATTACACAAGTATCCGAAAAAATGAAATTAAATGAAATAACGTTGACACAGAACATGCTTTAATTAACGTATTTGCAGTACTATATAAAAGTTTAATTGAAGTCAATGAAATGGTTTAATTTTCAATATTAATTACGATGTATCCAATTTAAAATAAATTAATGAAATTGTCAATATTGAATTGTCTTCACTCATTACATGTTCTCGATATGTATAAAATTAACACAATTGTTCTTGATTGTGTATGTTCTCAACACATTGGTTATGAATGTTGGTGTAGTTATGAAAGTCATATGAAAGACTTACATCGAATGACTATATATACATATATGCACCGCATTGGTCAACTTTGAAACTATCGATCATTCACACCTTATAGTGTGAATCATGTACGTAGTATGCGATACATAAGATTGTGTAATTATAATGATATTTTAAATTTCTGCATTTTCATGTTTCCTAAACAGGAATTTATAACAACAAGAAATGATTTATCACGTGCAACACATGCTCTGTACGGATATTTCATATCTATCTTGTGTGATGACAAGATCTGCCCTGTTTGTGATAATTCTACAATGGAGTCTGTTCCCTTACAACAAACAAGGATAGTATCAGAGGGACCAATTGCTACACCACGTGGTTCCATTATCAGATCATCCTTCACAACTACTCTCGTGCCTGTCTTGACATCATATATGTAGACAGTATGCTCGGATCTATCTGTAAGCACCACTTTATCACTGCTCCTTATGTAAGTACAAGCGCTTGCGTTAACAGGATATGCCTTGTTCGGAAAGTTCATACTAAAAATATATGACTCTCCTGTCAGTGGTATTATTTCAACAGGTATTTGAGAATCAATAGTCCCTACGACAAATTGGTTTATCATCTTTTTAAACATATACAATCATATTTCGTTGTTACTTTACATTTTCTAACTGAACTTATTTTCATTAGCTTTACTTACACGTAGAATATCTTTTATATATTCCTTTCCACTTGTTATCGCTACTTCATCCTCAGATACAGTAACAACAGATTGTGGTGTATAAGATAACTGATATGATCCTACTTTCTCAAGTTCCTCATTATAAACTAAGATCTTCTTATTGTAATGATCCACAGCAACTAGCTTACCATCGGGTAGAAAGTCAATTCCTGTAATGAATGTTTCCCTGCTGTCATCTCCCGTCTTCTTTAACTGAATGGAAGAAACTTGAGTTAATGTCATCACCTTATTTACAGCATTAACACTTTCCCGTTCTTGGTATTTTTAATGTCAGCTGTCCAGGAAACAAAGTCAGTAATTGATCGTGGTGGCAGAGTTAATTGTTTCGTCAAAAATCAAAAGAAATGGTTATCGTCTGGAAGTTCTGACATTCCTCATTGACATTTCTGCATACAAAATTGACTTCATTATACATCTTCTGTTCTGGCTATAAATTTCTGCATTGGAGTTCCATTTTTGTAAATGCTTTGAATAGTTTCTAGATACGCTGTAACATTAGCCAACTGTTTTTTGCTTTCTGATTGCTTCATTTCAAGATTACCTAATGTTTCTTTCTGAAGAGATTTGGCTCTCTTAACAATGGAAACTTCCAAATCGTCAAACATCCTCATTACTTTATCCCGCATTCTCCTAACCTTTACTTGTACTTCTTTTACGTCTTTAGCAAGTTGATATTTTGAAGTGATAATATCTCTAGCAATATCTTCAGCATTTTCTTTGGCTTCCTGCAATATCTCTTCTAAACTAGAACTTGGTGACGTCATTTTCCTGGCAATTTTCTCAACCTCAACGACACTGTGACATTTACGATGATCAACAATGGCGCAAGTACTGCAACAAAGCTTGTTCTCATCTTCACAGAATAAATCTAAAACCTTTTGGTGTTTATCACATCTTGTTGCATTAGCTTCCTTTACGTTTAGCAATTTATGACTTGTAAAGACTGTAAGCATGTTATGCACATCTGAACAATCAATGCACTGGAATTCATTACACGTTGAACAAAACGTGTCAGCCACAGTTTTCGTACCCTTACTTAAACATGGTTGACACATAATTTCCTTAACACGCCGTTTACACAAAATGTCCTCGACTCGCCCAGGAACTTCATCGTCCTCTCCACCGTCCGCCATTTTGTTTAACGATGATTCTCTATTTTTTCAATTCAAGTTATTTTATATTCTCAACTCACTATTTAGCAAAACTGTATGTATCGATCCGATCTAATATTTCAATGCAAAAAGTTTTAAAACTGATATATATCTGCCTGCTATCATTCTTGTCGTATGTTTACAGTACATTGAAAGAAACGCGGAAGTTAAATTGATTCGAATTGGGTGAAGTACAATTTCTGAAATATGATATGATTATTGTTGATAAGTATATTTTTTCGGTTTGTATGGAGGCTATTCGTTGCAAAAAATCCAGTTTTTGAAACTTGACAATGCATATCTCGGTTCTACTGAACAGATTAGTAGAAATCTAATTGTCGATCCGAGAGTTACATACTGCACTGGTATTAAGCGTTTTGATTATATCGATTTCACAAAATGGAAGCTGGTAACATACAACTTAAATAAATTGCAAACTATATTTAGGAATGTATAACTTCAAAACGATAGAACGTACACAACACGTTTTATGCAGTTTATATGAAAATATATGGCAACATCACGGAAATAGACGAATAATAAATTTTTTGGATTGATACAGTTTTGCTAAATAGTGACTTAAGAACATAAAACGGCACATTATCTATATGAACATATATGGCAATATCACGAAAATTAAAAAGGCTAAGCAAATTTTCACGAGAGCAGAATATAAAGAGAGTCAACTCTTACTGTGCAGTAATAATGAGTACAAAATATTTCAAATTAAATGAAACTGTTATATATGTCGCATACATCAACTGCATTATAGCTGACTTTGAATTTAATACGTATTCTAGCACAGGATATTCAAGTTATACAAAAGTGGTTAAGATATAAACAATGTGACGACGTTGGTAGAACGTCATAATATAGGATTAACGCACGTTTTTCCGTGTTATAACGTCTGCAGAGTTCCGAGGAACGGTTGGTACTCGGCTCCAACAGTTCTGAGGGACTCTGTAGACTTTATAACACGAAATAAACGTGCGTTGGCGCTATTATAGCATAAAATTTTAAAACAGATTCGTGATGTATAGTTAATACAAAACACAATTACATTAAATTCTTGTGCTTGGATGGTATTTATCCAATTCTACATGTTTTACGTATGCGTTTTATTTTTCCGGGGCCAACAACTTGGAAAATTCTCAGAACCGAACGAAATTTTGAATTTTAATTGATTTAACAAAGCTTGACATTGGAGATTTATTATCTCAAGAAAAAAACAACGTTACATTACTCTACCCTCTACCCAAGACAAAACATGACCCTCATAAATTCTTAGAGACGGTAGAAAAAAGATCAGTGACATCAGAATCGGTTTTTTTTTTCAAGCAAACAAGTTTATTAAAAAAAATCAGACACTAAGCATTATTCTCTCAAAGAAATATAAAGAGCATTTATCACTATTAACATAAATAAAACAACATTTTCTCATATTCATTTTGTGTTATCTAGTTTTGTTAGTTAGTCGGAGTGTTAAACTGAATGACAGGTACTGTATTTGTTTACATTGACAACTGTCCGTTTCTTAGAAAGGGCGACAACCAAGATTAGCAGCGATGTCTATACGCCGTATTTCCGGCATAGTTACTTGAATGCTGCTCGTCGTTATGCGATTGAAGCCCTCGAATCAATAATTTCAATATAACAAGAGCGCATGACCTTTTTTGTTTGTTTACTGGGCCCTGTATGTATTTCGCATAGGTGAAACCGAGCTATAACAAGAGCGCGTGACTATGTTAACAAATGGTTTTGGTCCCGTAATAACATGGGCAAAATAGCGGAAAATAGCCGATTTTATGCTATATAATACTGATAATGAGCATAATACTACGCAAAAACTAAAGTTGGTCATTTAACATAAGGAAATGTATAAGGACACAAACCTCTCGATAAAGCTATGAATTGTTGAAATCGTTTACAGAACTATTATTAACTTTTTGTTTGACAATCAGCAGTCAGTACTAGAATGCGATACATGGATTTTACTTTTGGCAAAATGAATAAAGAGAACTGAACAGTAAGCATGTGCCTCCTTTCCTTGAATGACTATATTTGGTTGTAGAAAAAAATACCAAGTGTATAACCACGGAACTATACAAAGTTTACTATTTATAATTCCGTTGTATCACCAAAAACTTGTTAATTTGTCCCATTTTAATGTTGAAATAAATATTTAGTGTATCCTTGCATCTCTGTTTACCTCCATTGGGAGATATTTTGAGTCATAGGATGTGATTTAGCCTTTTATTGTTAAATATATGTAAGCTGACGTTGGCGAACCCCTTTGTATGCATTTTATTAAAAAAATCACAGCTTTAAAATTTGTGTATACATGCTGTCAATAGCTGTTACGTAGACTTGCTGTCTTTCTGATCAAAAGCAGAGAACTATTTTATGTACAGGAAATACTACACAGAATATGTATTAGGTTTTGTAAGTGATTGCTTTGTTAGAGATAAAATAAAAAAGGTATACATAAATTAGTAATCAACATACTTACATTTGGAATATTATTATTGAAAAAATATATAGTGAAAATGGTAAAATATATCTATACAGTATGGATAAAATAAAAAGATATGTACGAAGGGGTACATACAACTTTTTTTATGTTACTATCGTTAAAGGCTTTTTTTCATGTCAAGCCATAATTAATGTAATGGTAAATGCTACTACTACAACAGGGACAACAGTGTATTAGTATTTGGTCGTAGTGAAATCTCTATCAGATGTTGACTTGAAAAATTTGAAATTTGTCAATGTTATTTAATTAAATTGTCCATGCAAATTTGAATTCCCTCAGTAAAATTTATTTATCTTTAAAAAGACCATGTTGAATATAGTCTTAATAAAAATTTAAACTTCCTTGAAAAATATTTACCCTCAAACAACCCCATTAAAAGTTTGGATTGAGACGGTTACCTGGTGGGTTTTTTCCAGTTTCTTTTTCTAGGCAATGGAGTGTCTACAACGTTTCAAAACTTATAGGCCTATAATCATTTAAAGTCCGCTGAAGTTGATCGAATAAAGGCATAGAATGGCAATCATGCAAGTGAATTATGTTTGGTGAATAACTGTCATGATTTGCAAACACCTAAAAGGCTAAAAAATGTTTTAAACTTGACATGTTTGGTTAACGGAAACTTTGCCGCTGTGTGTTCCTGTTTCCTCGTTACTCTCAGAAAACCAGTTATGTTTTGTCGTTTAACAAAATGTATTATGTTGAAATACATGTTTACAATGTTAAATCGGCAAACTAAATCCAAGAATGCAACATTGGAGTTTGCAAACAAAGAAATACAAGTTGTATTTTGTCTGTAAACAAACTGTTCAACTCAGATTAACAAGGCTGGATTTTTGGCAACGAATAGCCTCCATAGGTTTGCTCTATAGATATATTACCAATCAATGATAGTAAGTTATAAAATACATTAAGGTGATTACCACATTTACATTTAGCCTCTGTCATTTAGTATAATTTTAGATATTTTAGTTAAGTTTAAAGCGTGATATCATAGTTCGATACGGATTTACTAATCAATATCAGACGGGGACATGTGGCATTGACATTCACAACTGACAACATACATTATGTGAACATTTATTAAATCTTAAGCATGCGTTCAAATGATTTGAACGCATGCTTAAGATTTAATAAATGTTCACATGCGATGCACATTTGCTCAATATAAACATGCGTTAATAACTGATATGCTATTAAAATGTGTTTTTAACTATTATATATTCTCAAATATATTTGTTTTTGTCCGGACTATATATAAATGGAGGGTATTTAGACCTTTGCAATATATTACATACTTTTGTCTTTAATTCATGTAGTAAATTTGCTTGAGAAATACATATAACATCTAAAAATATATTTAAATTTCAAATATAACTCAAAATAATATATAACTCCGGATATATATATATATATATATATATATCTTTATTTATCTTGATTTAATATTGTGTGAATATGATATAGTAACATATCTACATTTCGTAAATAGTTTGATGCTAATGTTAACAATACTACTACAAAATAATGTACAAAGAGGCACCTGAGGTAATACACCAGTACAGCTTGAAAGTCGCCATATGACCGACCTATACTGGTTGGTGCAACTTAAAACCCATCCAAAAACATGATATTACTTATTGACTTGGCATATTGTATCATAGAATAAAACACGACTCAAGTGATGCCTAAATAATGTTAACAGGCGTTATGATAAATAATATACAATACTGAATAGGTAACGAATGACATATGAAAAATGGATTATGTTAATTGCTTCAAATTTAACGCATTGCAATATTATTAGACCATTAGTTTATAAGCAATTGCAAAACAAGTAAGAAAGCAACATAAATGATATTGACCAATTGATTTACAATTGAAACACATTTACACAATTATTCGAACAATTGTAGATGAACGTTGACACAACATTTAATTAATGTCAATGAATGGTTTAATTTTCAATATTAAGTACAATGTATCAAAATGAAATAAATAATAGAAATAATCATCATTGAATTGTTTTCACTCATTAGATATAAGATTAACACAATTGTTCTGGATCGTATAACTTATCAACACATGGATTTGAATGTTGCTGTAGTTATGAAAATAGGACTTATATCGGATGACTATACATACATTTATGCACTGTTTTGTCTTGTTCAGCCAGCCCGCATAGCTCAATTGGTTAGAGCGCGAGACTTGTAATCTCGACATTGTGGGTTCGATTCCCGGGCTGGCCAACTAAAATTACTAATCAGTCTTTCGGATAAGACTTTAAATCGGGGTCCCGTGTATGGGTGCTTAAACACTTGGCACGCTAAAGAACCACGAGAAGCTTCTTCTCTCTGTATCTGTAATTGCACTATCCTCCAAAAATCTAATATGACTAATACTATTCTGGAGGACTCGCCCATGTGGGCAACCGGTTGCGAGTGTAAATAAACGCAAATACACACACGCTTGTCTTGTTCACACTGAAACTTTTACCATTTTCACATTTTAGTGTGAATCATGTACTCGTATGTACTATAAGATACAGATGGTTGCATAATAATAATGATATTTTAAATTTCTGCATTTTCTTGTTTCCTTTACAGGCATTTGTAACAACAAGAAGTGATTTATCACGTGAAGCACATGCCCTATACGGATATTCCATATCTATCTTGTGTGATGATAAGATCTGGCCTGTGTGTGATATCTGTACAATAGAGTTTGTGTTTTTACTACAAACCAGGATAGTACCTAAGGGACCAATCGCTACACCACTTGGTTCCTTTATTTGATCATCCTTCACAAGTACTCTCGTTTTTTTCTTGATATCATATATGTAGACAGTATCCTCGTATCTATATTTAAGCACCACCTTATCACTATTCCGTATGTAAGAGCAAGTGCTTGTGCCTACAGGATATGCCTTGTTCGGAAAATTGTGGTGTGTAAGATAACTGATATGATCCTACTTTCTCAATCTGCTCATTGTAAACTAAGAATTTCTTATTAAAATGATCCACAATAACTAGTCTACCATCGGGTAGAAAGTCTTATCCGGTAATGAACGTTTCTCTTGTGTCATCTCCCGTCTTCTTTATCTCAATAGAAGAACCTGGAGTCAATGTCATCACCTTATTTACAGCATTCACATTTCCTGTTGGTGATATTTTAATGTGAGCTAGCCAGGAACAAATTTGGTTTTTGATTTTAGATTCATTTTTAGATTTAATTATTCGTCAAAATCAAATAAAATGGTCATCGTCTGGAAGTTATGACATTCTTCATTGATATTTCTGCATACAACATTGTCTTTTTTTTTGTTCTGCTATAAATTTCTGCGTTTGGATTCCAATATTCTTAATACTATGAACCGTTCCTAGATACGCTGTAACTTTAGCCCTCATGTTTCTCAAATTTGTAATTGCTTCTGTTCAAGGTTGCCTAATGTTTCTTTCTGAAGAGATTTAGCTCTCTCAACAATGGCAACTTCCAAATCAACAATGACGGAAGTGCTGCAACAAAGCTTGTTCTCAGCATTACAGAAATAATCTAAATCCTGATGTTGACCACATCTTCTTGCATTAGGTTCTTTTGAATTTTCCAATTGATGCGAGCACATTATGCACATCTGAATAATCAGTACACTTGAATTCATTACAAGTTGAACAAAACGTGTCACTTACAGTGCACACGCACAGGAACCACATCATCCTCTCGTATATTAATTCCCCCGTTTAACAATGATTCTATTTTTCGTAATTTAAGTAGGTGTGTATTCTTAATTTTCCTTTTGGCGAAACTGTAACTTTGCCCGATTTAATATTTTAATGCATAAAAGTGGGGATTAAACTGATACATATTAACATAGCATTTTATGTAACAATTATATCTGGTATCTATCCATATGTGATCTGGCGTCTATTAAAAGTTCGAAGTTAAATTTACATGACTTTTATTACGTACAACTTATGAACTATGATATGGTTAAACATGTATTTTTTTCATTTTGCGCTGTTCGATAAAGCTCATAGTATCAATAATAGTAAGTTATAAACTGCGTTACGGTAATTAGCATAACTTTACATTTAGAATATGTGTAATTGTGTACGTGTATATGTCTTAAGTAACGGTCTTTATTTTTTTATATGTACCGTCTTAACTCATAAATTATGGATCAGTTTCACCTTTAAATGTGAATTATGCATGTTTGAAGATTGCGTAATCATATTGATATTTTAAATTTCTTCACTACCACGCGTCCAAAGAGAGAATTTGTAACATCAAGAAATGATTTATCACGTGAAACACATGCTCTATACGGCAATCGCATATTTATCTTGTGTGATGATAAGATCTGTCCTGTTTGTGATATCTGTACAATGGAATGTGTTCCCTTACTACAGACTAGGATAGTGTCATACGGACCAACTGCTACAGCACATAGTTCATTTATCTGGTCATGCTTCACAACTACTCTCGTGCGTGTTTGTGTACATATCATATATGAAGACAGTATGCTCGTCCGTATCTGTTAGCACCACTTTATCGTCGCTCCTTATGTAAGTACAGGCGCTTTTATTTAAAGGACAAACCTTGTTCGGAAAGTTTATACTAAAACCACATGGCTCTCCTGCCAATGATATTATTTCAACGGGTATTTGGTAATCAATAGTTCCTACGACAAAATGGCTATAATCTTTTAAACATATTAAGAAGATATTTTTTCGTTTTTCGTGAAATATGGAATATATTTTCACGAAACATGATAAAATGCCACATATTTTCACGAGCCGGGACGGCGAGTGAAAATATGTGGCATTTTATCATGTTGAGTGAAAATATATACCATATTTCACGAAAAACGAAAAAATAACCTTTTTATTTAATTTCATTAACAAAGAAAAATGGTTACGAACCCCATTGCTTGCTACGCAACTGCAATTGTAAAACGCGCAGTAATATATTATTGCGTCTTGTTTTGTACGCGATATTTGGCGCTACATTGTGACGTCACGTAAACAACTCTTTAAACGTCTGTACATCGTTAATAAATGAATTAAAGATATTGTCGTTCGGATTTATTTTCTTAGTTAGACCATTTTCTATCATTCTAGATAGTTTTCAAAGCAGAATTCACCAAAAAGTTGTTTTGTAATTATCAGATTTTTCAAACAAAATGGCGAAAGAAGTCCCTTAAAATAAATATGAGTTTTGACTCCGCCCACTTTCATATTTATATTTCATATTTATTTTTAAAAAATATGAAATATATTTAACTGATATAGCAACATATTTGATGGGTAAAATTAAATAAAGAATCATATTTGTTTGTTACATGATATTTTTTACTTAAACTTATTTCATTAGCTTTACTAACACGTAGAAAGTCTATTATATATTCACTACCACTTGTTATCGCTACTTCATCCTCAGATACAGCAACAACGGACAATGGATAATAAGATAACTGATATGATCCTACTTTTTCCAACTTTTCATTGTAAACTATCAATTTCTTATTGTTATTATCAACAACAACGAGTCTACCATCGGATAGAAAATCAAATCCTGCAATTGATGGTTGTTCGAAGTCATCTCCCGTCTTCTTTAAATAAATGGAAGAAACTCTGGTGAATGTCATCTAACCCAGAACTTGATGACGTCATTTCCCTTGTATTGTTCTAAACCGCAACAACGCTGTGACATTTACTTTGGTCAAAAATGGCACAGGTACTGCAACAAAGTTTGTTCTCATCTTTACAGAATAAATCTAAAACCTTTTGATGATGATCACATCTGATTAGATGAGCTACATTTGCGTTTAGCAGTTTATGACTTAAGAATATGTCACGCACGTTATGCACACCTGAACAATCAATACACTGGAATGCATTACAAGTTGAACAAAACATGTCAGCCACATTTTTCTTATCCTTACTTAAACACGGTTGACACATAATTTCCTTGACACGCCGTTTACACAAAATGTCCTCGACACGCCCAGGAACTTCATCGTCCTCTCCACCGTCCGCCATTTTGTTTAACAATGATTCTCTATTTTTTAATTCAAGTTAGTTTATATTCTCAACTCATTATTTTAGCAAATCTGTATCAATCCGATTTAATATTTCAATGCATATATGCAAGTTTTATAAACGTTTCATATAACAATATGTATCTGGTATCATTAGTCTATCCCTGTGTTATCTTTCGTATGTTTACAGTGCGTTGCTACAGTAATACTGAAAACGCGGAAGTTAAATTGACTCAAATTGGGTGAGGTACAACTATTGAAATATGATATGATTATTATTGATATGTATATTTTTCGGTTTGTTCTATAGATGGATTTCATAGTATCAATGATAGTAAGTTATAAACTACAATAAGGTGATTACCACATTTACATTTAGCCTTTTAGTATAATTTTCGATATTTTAGATAAGTTTAAGTGGGATTAATATCATAATTCGATACTGGCTCTTAAAATAGATTTATTAATCAATATCAGACGGGACAAGTGGCTTTGACATTCATACATTTTGATATTTAATGTTTAACATTAAACATATATGATTTATTACGTAACGACCTATATTTCAATTCGAGGAACCCTAATCTGCCTTAAATACTCGCTAAGGACCCCGCAATAATGAAGGTTAACGTTAATAGAAATATATATGATAACAGAAATGTTTTTATTAAGAGATACAATTAAAAGAAAAAAATGTCTCTATGTAAGTGAAAAATGTTTTACAGAACAATATTCAAAATGATGAATGATAGTAGTGTCATTTCAAGCGATGTCCAATTTGTATGATCTTCCTTAATTAACAGATGATAACTACAACAATCGAGGAAAACTTATGACGTTTTAAGACTTTATGACCACAAATGTTTATATTTCAGTAATAAGCATGTATTTTCACGTCATTCTTAATATATATCACGTAATCAATAGTATTTCGATTCCTGGTTAGAGTGACATTTACTGTCAAAACATTACATAGGTGTTGCTTTCACATCTATGATGTCGCTTTTAAAATGCCGCAGGCTCGGTTTGATTGAGAGTGCTCATGGACGGTAATGGTAAATGCAAGCTACCGTCCACGTACAAAAGCACCAGCTTAAGCAGTGTTCAACATTTATAGTATAAAGATGGTGAAATTTGAAATTAAGAAACATCCGCATATGTGTTCTTAAGGTGGTGATCATGATCAAAAATCTTCATTGCGATACTTTAAAATTTGTTATTAAAGATTGTTTCCTTAACAGAAATGTTAATAAGAATATTTGCTTGTTTTTTTATCATATAAATATTTGTCTCCAAACGGGCGATTTTGGAAATACAAAATAATAACTAATCTTGTGTAGCTGCATTGTCATATTATTTATACATAGATGTACATTTAATGTATATGTTTACGACTACATGTACATGCGCTCGATGATACGGATATGTACGCATGCTAAAGAATATATAAATTTCCACATGCGCTTGATAACAGCATGCATATGTTCTTAGTATGAACATGTGTTTATAACTAATATGCAATTAAAATGTGTTTTTACTGTTATATATTCACAAATATCAAATATTTTTGTTTTTGTTCGGACATGCATTACTAAAGCACCAGTGAACTGCAACCTCCAAATCCGTTTTCTGGCGGGTCAAAGAGGTAACGTTTTGGCGCAAAAAAGCGGGGTTAATGTCAACATTACGCCCCTTGTGCTTTGCGACATGAGAATTGAAACCACCGTAAAACCTTGCGTGATGAAATGGGCAGTGTTTTCTCTATGTCAAACATTTTGGGGGTCATATTTGACCCTTTTGTTCAAAAATCGAGGGATATTTACAAATAAAAGGGGTCATGAAAATATATTTTCAAATTAAACAATAACTTCACTTAAACTTAATGTAGGCAAAAAATGTACAAGGTATTATATTTTCATTTATTCCATAATATTTTTAACACCAGATTTTCAGCCTCATTTTCAGTTTTTATTTTATTACATCTCTTTTGGCATTTTCATGTTCAGTGTGTGTAAAGTTTCCTCTTTTTGGTTTTTTTTCCACTTATTACGGGTTAAAATTACTGGAGTCTAAGTTTTTCTTGGCTCCGGCAGGTGAGGTGGTTTTGGTGTTGCTTTAAATTGTAACACCTAAGGTTAACCAAAATCATTTTTCTTGTTACGGCGCCATATGACTTAAACTGTGTGAGTGCGCCGTAAAACTAAACAAAAATGACCATTTTGGAGTGCGGTATATGGAGATTTTACCGTCGGTTAGACTTTCCCAGGAATTTGAACATTTTAAACTATTGTTTTTCGCGATGGGTCGCGGTATAAAAGAGTGACTGGTGATAAATACATACATCCTTATCATTTGCAAAATAACTGATATATATTTTCTTGATCCTTGATATTGACTCATATTTGCCATAGAGTATTGTCAATTAAATTGAATGAGTTCATATTTTGTTACAGAAATGCTCTTTTCTGTACGAAATCTGCTGTGGTCATAGTCTTATTTTTACAATAGGTTTATCTCTTAGATTTGGTTTGCTAAATTGCTAATCATGGTCATGCAACTTCATAGTTAGGTGAAGAAGCAGGCGCTTGTTTTGGTTGAGTCTATTATGTTTTGTTTAGGGGGTTGAGTTTAATACACAAATTTACAATTTATATGCATTTATTTTTTTCCAATGATTGTTATTATCTTAAATGCTTCTGGGATTGTTGTTTTATCAATTCATTTATAAATAAGATTGTTATATGTCTTTTAACGGAATAATTTTAATGAACACGAAATTAGTTCACACCTACATGTGTATTGGTAACGTGATGGTTTAAGCCAATGAAAACACGTCAATATTATTATACTCAGGCAGAGAAAAACTGTGCAAAGAGTAAATCGATAATCTTTATGTAGCCAGCAAACTTTGAATTGCAAGTATTTTTTTCATATCTTTTCGGCAGGATAAACTGTCCGAAGATTCGTATCGTAAAATGGCTGCCATTTACAGTATCAAGTGATTATCCCAAGCACCACCGCGACTTAGCGCGGGAATTTTAATTATAGCTAACCTCGGCGCGTATACCTTTTTCATATTTTATTGTAATAAATATTTACAAACTGTGTCTTTCGGGGTTTTTTTTATCAATATATAACCAATAATGATGTTAATATGAATAAATAATCATATCTCAAATCTTTGACTATGATTTACAATAAAATTCTATTTAGTGTTTTAAAATTTTTTAAAATTTCCCTTGAAATTTTATTTGTGATTTTTCCCTTAAAACGTAAATTTGCCGTAAAATTTTTTTTTTCTTATTTTGTTTCCCTTTAAAAACATTTTTTTATTGAAGGCTTTTGAAACCTTTAATTTTGGTGATCTTAATTTCCCTTTCCCTTTAAAAAATGTTTAAAGTTTATAAAATTTCAGGGACTTTTTGTTTCTTTTTTACATTACCCCTTTTAATTCAGAAAACCATAAGTTTTCAAAAAAGTAGATCAATGTACTATTTTTACATACGAAGTATGTTATTTTTCTTGTTTTTTAAAATAAATTTTATCCAAAGTAAATGAATAAAACCCAAAAATTCTTTAAAAGTTACAAAAATATTGGGCGTTTGATGTATAATTTTAAAAAATATTTTATTTTAAAGTAAAAATGTGAAAAAAAATGCAAAAGTAATAATAATCGATGTTCTGTTCGTTAAAATCCCAATTTCAGGGGTAGATCACTTTTTTGTATAAAAATTTGGAGATGTAAAGGTACCTGTTTTATCACAAAGTAAAAAATAAAAATCTATGTTTTTTTTAATTCTCAATGTATTTTCCATTTTTTTATATTAAAAAATTTTTAAAAAACCCCAGTGAAAACCCCATTTTTTTTTTATTTGTGTTGTTGGGTTATACATGTCTGGGAAATTTATTTTTTAATAATAAGAAAAATTTGTATTTTTTTGAGATAATTGAAAAATGAATTAATCTGCTCCCGTTCAGGTTTTTTTGGGTTTAAAAATAGAAAGGGAGTTTTTTTAAAAGGTTTTTGTGTGGGGCCTTTTTAAACAAAATAATCGTGTTTTTCAAAGCCATGTTTGGGGTTTACGACGTGTTTTCTTCTAGAAAAAAACAACCGGCTTTTTTAACCGAAATACGTTTAGGGACGTAATCCCTAACCCCGTGAATGTATACTTTTGGTTGAAACGTTTTTCGAAACCTTAAAGACCCGGGTATTGTTAAGCAGTTTTTGTTGGATTTTTTTTCCCCATTTTAAAAAATTTGTTTAATTAAAAACCCAGCTAAGTGACAACATTAGAATGATTACATAATCATTATCCTATTGTTTTCATATTAAATTGGGATATTAATAATGACAGCTATATTTCAATTAAGAGTTATGTATTTCCCAACAACTGGTACAGATATTTTATAATTTGCCCATATATATATTACGAAACTCACTTCACATTGAAAACTATTGCAGTTGTGAAATGGTTAGAAAGGGTTGGGGAATACCACCGAACGCCTGCCTCTATTTAAAGGCAGCCACTTTTTATGATGTAATGAGAATACAGTTTGTCCAGTTTTAATATTTGCAAGAAATAATTTACATGCTCACACCTTACACTGCGCATTATGCCATGTAATTATTTTCTATAGTTTTATTATTCCTACTAAGCAATATCATGATTATATTTATTTTCAATTAGGTGTCTATTTATGATTTATTGTATTTATTTATTCATCTTGTATCCATTTATCTATTCTTTGTACGTTATTTATAGCATATACACCTTTGTTGTTTGTCCTTGCGAACTGTAAAAACACTCAGAAAAAAGCACGTATACTTATTAATGTAAAGGTCATATACATGTATATACATGCATCCGTAAAAACCACATATACATATCGGTATCAAGCTTATGCACATATCGGCATGCAGTGCATTTGCAAACAGTATTTACTGAGTATTTGTGGATACTAATACAATATGAAAATACCAGTATTTGACCATTGTAGCGTTAAAAGATCGGTAGTATTAGCTACTTTCAAATTATAACACATGTATGTGATAATCGCAATTTCTTTGGGGGATTTTACGCTCATTTCAACTACATTTTCTGTTATATCTCAGCTGTCGGTCCGCCTAAACGGTCTTTTTCTCTTTATCTGGTACTACATGCTAGTGACCCCACTAATAATTTAACATGATTTCTGAATCACCGGCAAGAGATAAATGACCACTAGGTAAGGACTATTGTTTTAAAATTTTTTTCCTAAAGACTTACATTGTAAGAATTGACCCACTAACATTCCGTAAAAATTGAGTATGCACGCTAAAGATGTGAATTTTTTTTTCTAAAAGATTCCATTAAAATGATCTTGTAGGGTTGACCGACCACATTTTTCGCATAAATGTCACCAAAAGATGATCTGCTGATCACAAGACTGACAGATATTTTTTAAAATGCAAATATCCAAATGAGAAATCATCCTAGAGAGTTATGAAACAGTTATTTTTCTTAAGAAATAACACAGAGTTAGTATCTTAAATATTTTTCATATTTGCAAACATTATATTTTCATTCAATAACCTTATGTCCCAATTTTTTTCTCTATAAAATTGCTGGCCATGTTATATATATAATCTGCCTACTAGACTTAATGTCCAGAATCTATGGGCATGGACAAATTTCGCCTTGCCATAGAGTCGAACCAGCGCCTCCCTGGTTACTTATTATTTTCCCTAGATTAGACTTCTCCCTATTGACATATATTTTTACATTACTTTGTGTTTTTTAAAATTCGAAAAATTTCAATAAATTTTTGAAATTAGAATTCAAAAAAATTAAAACCCCGGATAAAATTTTTTAAATTTATCTTGTTTAAACTTTTGGGGGTTGAAGAAGTTAAATTTTCTAGTAAAAACTAAAAAAAATAACAATTTTTGTGAAAATATGTACAACGGGCCCCGGGGTTTTCCTCCCCTTTAAAGCGGAAAAAGCCCATATGCCCTTAAAAAATAAAAAAAATTAGGATTAAATTGGGATAATTTATAATTAAATATACGATTTAAAAGGGGCCTTTTTAAAAAATGAATAATTAAAATAGGTTAAATATGGGGGGTTTGAAAAAAATTTGATTATAAAATTTGATTAACTTAAATTTTTTTAAAATAATTTTAAACCCTTTATTTTATAATTTGATTGAAAAAATAAAAATTCTTTTGGAAGAAAGCATTAAAATTTAAACCAAAAATACTGTTTAAAATTTGATTTTACATATGACAAATGAAAAATCAACTTTATTTAAAAATTTGGAAAATAAATAAAAATTGCACAAAAATTGCCCCGAAAATTAATATTTTTAAAGGGTGATCTATAAAAATTTTAATTTATATAAATTAATTTTAATTTTAAATAATTTTAAATTTTAAACAATGTTTTTAAAAAATGAAAAAATGTTTAATTAAAAATAATAAATTATTGAATTGTTCCATCTTTAGTTGTTTTGGGTAGGTAAAAGATAAAAAACAATATTTGATTGTAAAATTTATAACACATTGGTGTGTTATGAAAATTTGGGATTTAAATATAAAATAATTTATAACATTTTGAAAATGTTTGTCTTGGTCACCCTGAAACTATCACTTTTTCCCTTTTTAAATAGTGTGAAAAATTTTAACCTAAAATTTATAGAGATGATTTTTGTAATTAAATAAATTTTTTTAAATTTCTGTTTTTAGGGTGCCCTTAAAGGGAAAATTTATAACAAAAAAGAAAAAAATTCATAAAGTGAGACCATGCTCTTTTAGGGATGTATAAATTCTTTTTGGGTTCGAGATAAGATCTGTCTGTTTGCGAAAATATGTGATGGATTTTTTCCCATGACTACAAAAAAGGAAGTATCAGGGATAAATGCTACACCACGGGGTTCTGTATCTAAATTCTCCACCACGTTTTCGTTTTTGTTTGATATATTATTGAAAATGGCTGAAATCTATCTGAAAGCATTTTTTTAAAATTTTCCCGGTATTAAGTTAAAGTGCTTGTCCCCAAAGGGGATATGCCTTTTTTCGGAAATTTGATACAAAACGTATTGGTTCTGAATGAATTTTTTAACGGGGTTTTTGGGTTTAATTTAAAAATTTCCTACGATTAATTGTTTTTCTTTTTTTATACATTTAAATATATTTCGTTTTTAAATTTCATTTTCTACTCAGATTTTATTTTTTTGGCTTTATTTAAACCGTAAAAGTCTAATATTATTCTTCCCCATTGTTACCACTTTTTCTCGGAACAGCAAAAACGGATTGGGGCCAAAAGATAACTGATATACCTACCTTTAAAATCTTTTTTAAAAACTATCTTTTTTCATATTTTTATTCCACAGCACTAGTCTCCCAGGGGGTTAGAAATCTTTTTTCCTGTTTTTAAATTGGTTCCCTCGATGTCACTCCCGTTTTTTTTTAAATAAATGGAAAATCTGGGGGTTAAATTGTAAATATTTTTTTATAGCTTTGGTTTTCCCCGATGATGGTTTTTAATGTGATGCCCGGGAAAAAGGGTCAGTAATTGATGTGGGGGTTTAGGTAAATTTTTTCTTTAAAAATAAAAGAAAGGTCAGTCGGGAAAATTTCTGACTTTCCCCTCATTGTTTTTTTGGGGATACAACTTTTGACTTTTTGGGTTTTTTTCTTTTTCCCCCTAAAATTCTGCATTGGAAGTTCCATTTTTTTTTAAATGCTTTAAAAAGTTTCTAGATACGCTGAAAATTGCCAACTTTTTTTTGCTTTTTTGATTGCTTCATTTAAAAGTTTAAACCTAATGTTTTCTTTCTAAAGGGAGTTTTTTGGTTTCTTAAAAAGGAAAATTTCCAAATTTCGTAAAACCCCCTAAATTATTTTTTCCCGCATTTCTCCAAACCCTTTTACTTGAAATTTCTTTTACGTTTAGCAATTTGATTTTTTTGAAGTGATAATATCTCGAGCAATAAATTTCCATTTTTTTTGGGTTTCCCTCAATTTTCTAAACTAAAATTTGGGGTAAACGTCATTTTCCTTGAAAATTTTCTAAACCCTAAACGACATGTGCTTTTCCCGGGGGAATTCAACAAGGGTTTGAAAGTATTGCAAAAAAAGCTTTTTCTCATCTTAAACAAAAAAAACCCTAAAACCTTTTGAGGGTTGAAAAATTTGGATTAATTGCAAATTTTGGGGTTCAGCTTTTTATGCCCTGTAAAGATTTTCCCCCCAGTTATGCACCCCTGAAAATCAATAACTGGAAATTCTTAAACCTTTGAAAAAAACGTCCCAAGGCTAAATTTTTGTTACCCTTACTTAAAAGGGTTAAACACAAAATTTTTCCTTTTGATACCGTTTTGATACAAAATGTATCGCCCAGGGCCCCGGGGAAATTCCCTTTCTTCTCTTGTATATTTACCCCACAGTCCCCCTTTGTTTAAAAATATTTCTTATTTTTTAAATTTTAAGAAAAGGATTAAAATTTTAATTTTAACCTTTTACAACTTTCCGGGGCCCCGATTTTAATTTTTCATTTTTCAAAAAAAAATTTTTTAAAACGGAATTTATAAAAAATTTGTATCTGGTGGGGGATACTGTGTTTTTTTTTGGTATTTTTTATGGGTCCGTTGCTACTAGGAAAACTTTAAAACACACGAAAATAATGAAAATTTAAAAAATTGTTTTATATTTTTATTTTTCCCTTTTATTCAAATAGTTTTCAAAAAAATCAATACTAGTATGTTTATTCTACTTTAAAGGGTTTTTTGACTTTAATTTAATTTAAGTAAAATTTTTATTTTGTTTTTGTATTACAACGCGGGTGTAAGGCCCGAAAGGGCCCACTTAAAAAAGTTCCCGTACTTAAATTAAATTGTTTTTATATTTTCTGGCCCTTCGGGATTTTGAACCCAAATTTAAAAAGGGTGAGAATTGAGTCCCGCTCGAGTACCGGTTAAACCCGGTTTTGCGGGGGCGAGGGGGATGTTGCATTATTAAATTTTTTTTTTTCCTCAGGGTACAGACTCAAAAAACCGGTCTGAAAATTTTTATGTTTTTTTGGGTTGTGTTTAATGTTCCGAAGGGATAACTTTGTTTCCAGATTTTTATATTTTAAAAAATTTTAAAAAAGTGTTTTTAAAAAATCAGAATTCGATACTTGCTTTTAAAAATAGATTTATCAATGAATTTTCAAAAAAGGACTTTGGGGCATTCCCATAAAAACAAAAAAATATTGAATTTTTTAAATTTAAAACAAATGTTTTTTTTACGTTGCGCCCTAAAAATTTTAAATTTCTCCCAAAAAATAAAAGGGTTTACGGTAAACGGGAAAAGTGAAAAGGATAACAAAAATTTTTTTTATGAAGAGATAAAATTTAAAGGGAAACCAAAATGTTCAAAATGTAAGGGGAAAAAATTGTTTCACAGAAAATTTTCAAAAATGTTATATTATTTTTTTTAAGCGATATACATTTCCATGATTTTCCAAATTTTGTAAAATTTTGTTTGCACGAAAAATATTTTAATATAAAAAAAGTTTTCAAAAATCGGCTGCGGTTCGTTTTTCTTAGAGAGTTTATTTATTTCCCGTTTTTCCCTGTGTGAAACGGAAAAAAAGGGTAAATAAATTTTAAAAAAGTATGCAAGGTTGTTTAAATTATGATAAAATAATACATTCTATTTTGTACAAGGGGGGAAAAAATTTTTTTTGAAATTATAAAAAAAGTTATTTTAACCCCATAAAGGATTTTTTAAAAATTTTTTTTCAAAATTTAAAATTTAAAATTTTGTTGAATTTAAAAACGAAAGAAAATTTTTTTTAAAAAGCCCTTTTTGAAAAGTTTGTTTTTAACAGTTAAATTTTAATTAACACGATGTTTCATTTTTTTATTTTTTTAAAAAGGGGTTTTTAAATCTAACTTTTTGAATATTTCATATTTTCCCCAATTTTTATTTTTTTAACAGAATACTACATGGGAAAAAATCCCCTAAAAAAACAAAAAAATAACCAAATGATTTGGGGAAAATTTACACAAAATATTCTTAAAAATGTTATATAGGGTTTAAATTTTCTTTAAACCCCCTTTTTTTTAAAATTTTTTAAAGTTTTTTGTTTGGGAACGTTTATTTTCCCCTTTTTTTCTTTTTTTTGTTTTAAAAATTTTTTACTAACTATGGAAAAACCATTTAAAAATTTTGCATTATTAAAAAAAAGGGTATTTTTTTTTTTCCCTTGCTAGTTTGGGGAGATTTAAAAGGGGGGCGTTCAATGAACGAAAGTTTTTGAAGTTAATGTTTTCCTTTAACATTTAAATTTTTTTATTTTTAAATTTTGTTTTTTTGAAACGTTTGGGGGGAATTTTACCAAATCATATCAAGCTGTTTTTTGGGGGGATTAAATGTTGGGGCTTGTTGGCACTTACAAATTGCCCTTTTGGGGAAATTTAAAATTAAGGAAATCTAGCAAAATTTTTAAGATTAAAAGGGCTAAAAAACTATTTTTTTAATTTAAAAGAAAAAAAATTTTTTTTTCCCAAAAACCCCATTAACATGTTTATCTTATATGTCGGGCCATCTCATTTTGGAAAATTTTAAGGATTTTTAAAATATGAAATTTTAAAAAAAAAAAAAAAAACTTTTAAATTATTAATACAATAGAAATTTTTTTATTTGACAAGTACATCATTATTTTTCCTGGACCATCAATTTTCCAAGCACAAAAATTTGATCTATTTTTTCTCTCAAATTATCGTTATTTATTTAAAAACTTTTTTTCAAAAAGAGTAGATAAAAATTTTTGGGTAAATTTTAAAATTTTTAATCCTGTTCATTTTCCAAATTAATTTTCCCTGGTTTTTAGAGTAAAAAAAAAATAAAAAAATTTCTTTTTTTCTAACTTTTTTATCTTTTAAAATTAATAATGAGATTAAAATTGATAAAAATTTTTAAATTTTTTACAAATTTAAAAAAGTAAAAAAAAATTTAAATTAATTTAAAATTTAAAAAATGCTTTTTAAAACATTTTTTTAAAGTTTATATGATTTATTATTTAACATTTTTTAAAGAAAAGTAAAAAATTAAATTTTACATTTTTTTTTGGTAAATTTAAATTTTTGAAGTTTTAAAGGTTTTTAAAAACCAAAATGAAACATTGAAAAGTGTTTAAAGGTAAAACTTCTGTGCAAAAGGAGTAAACTTAAAGACCCTTTTGAGGGGCATTTGAAGTCCCCTAGAATGCACATGTCGTGCACATTAAATGCACTTCTTGTAACCTTTAGTGTGAACACAACTTAACCGAAGATTGACAGAAAAGAACGAACAATTTAGTAACATGAGTAACTTCCCCTTAAAAAAGAAAAAACCTGAAACCCTAAAGAACACCCTAAACAGCAAAATTATAAAATGTAGCAAGCTCAGTTTTATTAAAAGTAATGGTAAAATGTATTCATAAAAAAATTAGTAGGCCATGTGACAGCAGTAAAATTACATTGCAAAAAAACGGATATCATTCAACATCCGGATACTGGTACATATTGTAAAAACAATCATTCTGTGCAATAGATGATGCATAATGCATAACCCATGGTCTACCTTAAATAACAAATAAAGTTTCCTTTTAAAAGGAAAGGCTTGCCCAGTTGTGCCATCATCCCATCCCTTTAAAAATGAAAAAAAGATTTATTCTAAAAAAAAAACAAACTCCTAAATCAACTCTTAATGATAAAGAAATAATTATAAAAAATAATAACAAATTTACCTTATATACCAGTAAAAACAAGGTACCTATGTTTTTACAGGTATAGAGGGTCAATTCATTATCACTATTTTTTGAATTCTTTGTATATCATAAAGGTTTTATTTAGGTTTCACTTTTAAAGGTGTGGGTAGGGTAACCTCAAGACTGGACAAGCACCTGTGCCCATTTGTGCCACCAGTGTTATGCATGCAAATTTGGACAAAATAAGGACAAGAAGTCAACTGATTATAACTGAACCGGAATATCCTGACGATAACAGAAACAACTTTTTTGTAAAAACGAATATTTTTTTGTCAAAAACGATTTGAAATCTTTTCTCTATTGTATAAAACTAATAAACAAAATAATCAATCGTAAAAATACTAACTAACATTGGCTGTCCCACGTGGAGGAAATAAAAATATCTATCTATCATACAGAAGGGAAACAAGTGTGCACATTTCATTTTTCACTTTTTTTGCAGAAAAGTTATTCGTTTTGGCAGTTGCTTATTTCATTTAAAAAGCAGCTTTATAGACAAGTAAATGCACTAAAAGACTCCGTTACGTGGTACCACTTAATATGCATGTATCAACTATGTTACACCTAAAATATCTATTTCACTTGTCTATTGATCACATATATACCGACAACACACGTTGCGCTATCTGTAGATCAGCACGTGGTAAGGTTAAGGATATGCATGGGCTATTTTTAGATTACCGATCACCAAGACGTTAAACTGTAGTTTTAACTCCACGTTAGAATTGCGTTTAAATATAAGACACAGTAGATCTAAATTTAACTCGATCGCAGACATATGTGATAGAGCTATGCAATTTTAACTTGTTCGCACTAATTCTCTGATTCGGTCATAAAGACAAAAATCAATCATAAAAGAAACTAACTTTTGCGTCTTGAAAACGAATTGAAACGGAACATTTTCGTTTATAATTTATTTCTTCCTTCTTCTTACGCTTTAAACCGATAAATCAAGTAAAAATAGAAATCCTATTTATAGAAACAAACTGGGATTACCGTAGTAACTAAAATAGCTTAGATTTCCGTAATATTACTTCGTCTGATTCCGCAGTATGACGGAATCGCCCGAATCGTCACGATTGCAGCGGAAACCTAGACTGATTTCCCGTTCCATCATGCACTAACAAATGTAAGCAGGAAACCACCTAACCGGAACAACTTTTTTCAGAACAAATGGCTTGCGGCTGTGGCTGCAAGCCAAAAAGAGGTGAAATACAGAAGTTGCAAGAAGAAGGATTACATAAATAAAAAAAAATTAAAAGAGTACTTCAGTTGAAAAACGCGTTATCATGAACAAATGTCAATTCATTTCTGACGCATGTCCGCAGTTTCTTATTAATTTTCATTTTCGACTTTGCCACACTTTAAGATAGTGCATTTGATATTCAATCAATATTTACCAACTCTTGATCTCCCACAGATACAAACATATTTTACTGTTTTCACCGAGTAGCATCATAACGTGACATAATCCTAGCGTTACAATGTTCATGGTTAAAGTTTCATTCATAAGGACACGTTTTGCAACTGAAGTACATTTTCATTTCGATTCTAATTTATGTTATTCCTTTTGCACCTTCAGTTAAGCTATTTTCATAATCTTCCACAATATTTTCCATTCATAAATGACCTGAGAAACATGCAAATGAAAAAAAAATACCCACGTGCATTATGGCTGTAAACAAGGAATAAACATAAGATCAAAGATCAACAATGCAAAGAGACATTAAGAGAATACAACCCATGACAAATCCAGTCACACTAGACCACCACAAAGGCATTCAGTTGAGCACCAAACAAGGGTACAAAAGTCGGGACATGCATTGGTCGTACTTGTACCACAGGCGTTCGGCACATTTGCCTTTGGGCCATTAATGGGGGCAAAATTTTGGGAAAATTTCCCTTGATCCCTCAGCCCCCTTTATTGTAAAAAAATTTATTCCCTGTTATTTTTATACGATGCTGAATATGTTTTATCCGGGGAGATCAAAGTTTCGAAAAATTTGGAAATTTTTGGAAGGGAAATGTCCCCCAAATTTTTATTTATCAAAAGAAAAACAATGACAGCTACATAAAATGCCTCTAAATGCAAAACCATATGAACATTTTTAAAAAACAAGTGAAAAAAACAATTGTATAATATTTTTAAGGCATATTCCCGTGACTAATCAACAAAGTTTTTTCAATGAAACTTTTTGGGAGTTTTTTAAAATTTTGACCAAAAAAAAATCAATAAAAAACCAAAAACTAATTTTGAACCGGCTTTTAAGGTTTAAAATGAGCCCCACAATTTTTAAAAGAAAATATCAACCCAAACACATGCTTGTTACATAAAGTTATTGAATACAAATATGACAACATATTTTTGTTTAATTGGTTTTTACAAATCAAAATAAAACTAATTAACACAACATGACATTATCTGCTAATAATAAAAGCTCCTACCATGGACCAAAAAAGCATTCCATAAAAGACGACGCCGCTCACCGGCGTCGCCAATAATATTCATATTCCTAGTAAAAGTTATATTTACATTTATGGTTAATACATTACATATGTGTTGCTTTCACGTCTTTCATACGTGGTGACCATAGAATCAAAAATTAAAAATTTATTATTTAAGATTGTTTCCAGAATTGTTAATAAGAATCTATGCACGTTTTGCCATGTTGGGCTTTCTTTAGGGATTCTTATTTTCTCTCATTTTGATCTAATAGCTATTTGTCTCCATATAGGTGATTCTTGAAAGTTATCTAAAAACTAATGTTATGTAGAATGCATTATCATGTGATTCTTACATGATTCATAGAGGACGCTGAACATTTGTTATTTCAATGCCATAAATATAGTCAAAAGTTATTTTTAGTTATAAATATTTTATAAATATTTTATTTCTTCTCAAAACATGCTTTATTTCATCATGTTCAACATTTTATCAAGAATCAAAAAGTCTATAGATAGCTTTACAACAATTGATTTTCTTTCATACTTTGCTTTTATGATTCGATACAAAAATGTAAGACTGTTGTAAATTGTCAAAAATCATAAAAAAAAACTGCCTTTGGGAGTAGGCGGCGTGGTTCTTAAAATATCAGAAAATGTATTTATTTACTTTTATTTCTCAAATTCTATTAATGTATAGATTTCAATTTAATAAATCATACTTTACATATGTCTTTTTCACATCTATTTTTAAATAACATTTCAGTAAGTATTTCAGGGGAGGGTCTCCGATTATGTTGTTATAACTTTTTGGCCCAACCCTTTTGTATATTTTAAATTTATGTATTTATGTATCATTGTGAAAATATATGTATGTTATGTATATATAAAATACAATAAAATATGTTTAAACTAATTATGGCATGTACTTCTGCATAATATGAACATGGATAACTATGTGCTTTTTGTATTTATTTTTCCGATTCATTTTTTTTTTAATTACAAAAAAACGGTAGTGCTACGGGGCCAGTAAATTAAAATTTTTCCCATCTTCCTGCGGGAATGGCCGTTGTTTCATCAACCGTTGAACGTACCATGATGTGTCAATAGAGGGATTTTGGCGAAAAAAGGGGGGGGAAAATTTGAAAGTTTAAACCCACCCGGGTTTTTCCCGGGGGTTGGTTTTTTTTCAAAAATTTCGAACATCTGTAAAAAAAAACCACTTTTCCCCGAAGTGGTTTGGGGCTAAAAAGCTTAATATTTTAGACTATTTATTAAACATTTGTAGATTACATTTAATAAATCTAAAGGAAAACCTAAACCTAATTAAATTGAATATTCATGCTTACTTGATGTGCTTTTTATAGAAGAATAACATGCCTGACATATTTAAATGATCTTGTTTTAAATGGTTGACTGCCCAAATGTTTCGCATAATGTCCCAAAAGATGATTAATCCTCTTTTCACTGAAACTTCTTGCTAATCGGATTGTTATATACTTTAACAAATGCAAATATCCAAAATGAGAATTCATCCTAGAAACCTTTGAAATAGTTTAGTTTCTTTAGAAAGCAACGCAGTGTTATTTTCATAAATAATATTTATACTTGTAAAGGATACATTTTCATTCAATGATATCCCATTGAATCTTAGGGTTTTCCCAGCACTTTCTGCGGCCAAATGCTGGCCATGTTACAAGACAATAATCTGATCACTAGACTCAATGTCCAAAATCAATGGGCATACACACATTTCGCCTTGCCCTAGAATCGAACCAGCGACTCACTGACAACTTATTCGATCCTTGCCTTATTGAGATAAGACAGCCAAGAACCGACTATGGTGTATAAAAAGACTTAAACTTGCACAAATTAACGTCCCAGATTTTTAAATAAATGTGCGTCAATATATAAATATATATAAATTGAGGGTATTTGGATAATTAGAATATATAACACATTTCTTTTTCTCTTCATGTAGAATATTTGCTAGAGAAATATATATGAAATCAAAACATATCAATAAATTGCAATTAGAACTCAAAATAATATATTTCTCCGGATATATATCTTTATTTGTCTTGATTTAACATTGTGAGAAGATGATTTAGTAAAATATATACATTTCCTAAATAATTTCATGCTAAAATTAACAATACTTCAGGTTGCTTACGGAACATCGGTGGTCCCACTCAGGTGCCCGTTTGTGCCTGAAATAATGTACAGAGATTCACTTGGCGTCTTCCGCCACAAGTAAAGCTGGAAAGTTGCCATATGACCTATACTGGTTGGTGCGACATAAAACTCATCCAAAATAACATGTAGTTCTTGCCTTGGCATATACAAATAATGTTGCCATGGCGTAATGATAGATAACACAACAACTCGAATAGGTACAAATATGACGTATGAAAAAGTATGGGCTGTGATGATTGATTCAAACTTAACGTGATTCAAAAATATTTGAGTATAAGTTTATAAGTAATTTCAAAAAAGCAATTTCATATAGAAAGAAGCAGGTGAAACTAACAGAAATGATATTGATCAATTGACTTTACAGATGAACACACAATTACACAATTATTCGAACACTTGTAGCTGAATAAGTGAATAAGATAATATTGACACAGATCATGCGTTAATTGTCATATTTGCAGTGCTACATAGAAGTTTGATTATTGTCAAATGAATGGTTTGTTTTCAGTGTTAAGTACGATGTATCAAAATGAAATAAATAATAGAAATAATCATCATTGAACTGTTTCACTCATTAGATGTAAGATTCATACAATTGTTCTTGATTGTATAACTTATCAACAAATTGGTTTTGAATGTTAGTGTAGTTATAAAAGTCACATTTTAATATGGGACTCATATCCAATGACTATATATGTATGCACAGTCTTGGTCATCCTGAAACGATCATCATTTTCACCTTATATTGTGAATCATGTATGTACTATAAGATACTGATTATTGCGTTATTAAAATGACATCTTAAATTTCTGCATTTTCGGGTTTCCTGAACAGGAATTTGTAACAACAAGAAATGCTTTATCAAGTGAAACACAAACTCTATACGGATATTTCATATCTATCTTGTGTGATGACAAGATCTGACCTGTTTGTGATATCTGTACAATGGAGTCTGTTCCATAACTACAAACCAGGATAGTATCAGAGGGACCAACTGCTACACCACATGGTGTCTGTATATGATCATCTTTCACAACTACTCTCGTGTTTGTCTTGATATCATATATATAGATAGTATGCTTGTAGATATCTGTAAGCACGAGTTTATTAATGTTCTGTATGTAAGTACAAACGCTCGTGTCTGCCTGATATGCCTTGTTCGGAAAGTTTATACTTAAAGCATCTGGCTCTCCTGCCAATGATATTATTTCAACGGGTATTTGGTAATCAAAAGTCCCTACAACAAATTGGCTATTATCCTTTAAACATATAGAATCATATTTCGTTGTTACACGATATTTTCTTCTTGAACTTATCTCATTAGCTTTACCAACACGTAGAAGGTCTATCATATATTTGTCGCCACTTGTTATCGCTACTTCATCCTCAGATACAGAAACAACGGCTAGTGGCCCATAAGATAATTGATATGATCCTAATACCTCAAGTTTCTCATCGTAAACTATCAATTTCATATTGTTATTATCCACAGCAACTAGTCTACCATCGGGTAGAAAGTCTAATCCTGTAATAAATGGTTCCTCGATGTCATCGTCCGTCTTCTTTAAATCAAAAGAAGAAACTTGAGTTAATATCTTCACCTTATTTACACCATTCACATTTTCCAGTTCATGATATTTTAATGTGAGCTGCCCAGGAACAAAGTCACTTATAGATTCCGGTGGCAGATTTAATTGTTCGTCAAAATCAAATGAAATGGTCATCGTCTGGAAGTTCTGACATTCCTCATTGACATCTCTGCATATAACATTTGCATCTTTTTCTATCTTCTGTTCTGCTATAAATTTCTGCGTTGGAGTTCCACTTTTGTAAATGCTATGAATCGCTTCTAGATACGCTGTAACATTAGCAAAGTGCCTTTCGTTTTGTGATTGCTTCTTTTCAAGGTCACCTAATTTTTCTTTCTGGAGGGTTTTAGCTCTCTTAACAATGGAAACTTCCAATTCTTCAAACATTTTCACTACTTCATCTCGCATTTCCCTAATTATCGCTTGTATTTCTTCAACGTCTTGAACAAGTTGATCCTTTGAAGAGATAATATCTCTTGCAATATTTTCAGCATTTTCTTTAGCTTCCTGCAATATCTCTTCTAAACTAGAACTTGGTGACGTCATTTTCCCGGCAAGTTTCTCAACCTCAACAACACTGTGACATTTACTATGATCAACAATGGCGCAAGTACTGCAACAAAGCTTTTTCTCAGCTTCACAGAATAAATCTATAACCTTTTGATGTTGATCACATCTGATTAAATGAGCTACATTTGCGTTTAGCAATTTATGACTTTTAAAGACTGCAAGCACGTTATGCACATCTGAACAATCATAACACTGGAATTCGTTGCATGTTGAACAAAACTTGTCAGCCACGTTTTTCTTATCCTTACTTAAACATGGTTGACACATAATTTCTTTGACACGCATTTGACACAAAGTTTCTTCGACACGCCCAGGAACTTCATCATCCTCTCGTATATTACTTCCACAATCCGCCATTTAGATTAACAATGATTCTCTATTTCCTAATTAAGTAAGTTTATATTCTCAACTCACAATTTAGCGAAACTGTTACTGTGTCCGATTGTATATTTCGATGCAAAAAATTAGGTTTTAAAACTGATTCATATCAGCATTTCATCTAGTATCTATCCATGTGTTATCTACCGTATGTTTACAGTACATTGCTACAATAGATATTCTGAAATGTATGGTGGCTGATTTGTGTCATATCGTATGAGCATGTTTTCAGGGCAAAATGCGAAAACACGAAAATACTTTTTTCGCGTAGCGGGGCGAAAATTACAATTTTGGCCTATTTTCGCCTTTGTTACCTTTTGCCTCGCCACATGAAAACACGCCACATTCTATATATCATGTCTTTACCAACAGTTTACCAACTTTACCAACACGGAAACCCGCCACGCGAAAACGCGACAAATCATAACTTTATCGCGATTTTGCGTGGCGACCATTAGCCCCGTCACGCGAAAACGCGCCACATTCTATGTGTCGGGTATATTCTTTTAATTTGTGTTTTATTTTTTTGCCGCCCCAGCGAAAACAAAAACATTTGAAAAATAATATGTGTCGTATTTTCATATGGCGCCCGCCCAGAAAGATGCGACATTGCATTTTACTGTTTACTGTTACTCGATATAGTGACGTATGCTGAAAATCAGACTCGCAAAGAAAACTTTAATACGAGGGTTGTCCAAACAAGAGGGCCATGATGGCCCTGAAGTCGCTCACCTGTATATAGGCCCCCGGAGCGGGGCCAGTTTAAATCCCAGGGCTTTTATTTGAACAAACTTGGTAGACACCCATAAGAAGATGTTTCATGCTAAACATCTAAGGTCTAGCTGGTCAAGTTTTTTCTTTACACATATAGTTAAAAACAATGACACACCTGGGGCAGGGCCAGTTTTGACCCAAGGGCTTTTATTTGAACAATCTTTGTAGACACTTACTAGAAAATGTTTCATGCTAAATATCTAAACTCTAGCTATTCGGGTTTTTTCAAAGAAGATTTTTAAGTTTTTGCTATACACATATATGGAAAATCAATGTCCCCGGGGCGGGGCCAATTTTGACCCCAGGGCTTTCATTTGAACAAACTTTGTAGACACTCACTAGAAGATGCTTCATTCTTAATATCTAAACTCTAGCTATTTGGTTTTTTTTCAAAGAAGATTTTTAAAGTTTTTACTATATGCATATAGGGAATTCAATGACCCCCTGGGGCGGGGCCAATTTTGACCCCAGGGCTTTTATTTGAACAAACTTGGTAGACACCCATTAGAGGATGTTTCATGCTAAATGTCTTAGCTCTAGCTCTTTGGGTTCTTTAAAAGAAGATTTTTTAAGTTTTTACTATATGCATATAGGCAAAATCAATGACCCCCTGTGATGGGCCAATTTTGACCCCAGGGCTTTTATTTGAACAAACTTGGTAGACACCCATTAGAGGATGTTTCATGCTAAATATCTTAGCTCTAGCTCTTTCGGTTCTTTAAAAGAAGATTTTTTAAGTTTTTACTATATGCATAATTATAGGGAAAATCAAAAACCCCCTGGGGCGGGGCCAATTTTGACCCCAGGGCTTTTATTTGAACAAACTTGGTAGAAACCCATTAGAGGATGTTTCATGCTAAATATCTTAGCTCTAGCTCTTTGGGTTCTTTAAAAAAGATTTTATAAGTTTTTACTATATGCATATAGGGAAAATCAATGACCCACTGGGGTGGGGCCAATTTTGACCCCAGGGCTTTTATTTGAACAAACTTGGTAGACACCCATTAGAAGATGTTACATGCTAAATATCTTAGCTCTAGCTCTTTGGGTTCTTTAAAAGAAGATTTTTTAAGTTTATACTATATGCATATAGGGAAAATCAATGACCCCATAGGCCGGGCCAATTTTGACCCCAGGGCTTTTATTTGAACAATATTGGTAGACACTCACTAGAAAAAGTTTCATGCCAAATATCTAAGCTCTAGCTCTTTGGATTTTTTAGAAGAAGATATTTAAAGTTTTTTCTTTTGGTTGCCATGGCAACCAGAGTTCTGCATGGAATTAAATTCTTTGAACAATTTTCAAAGGTGACCACCAAAGGAACATTCCTGTGAAGTTTGGATGAAATTGGCTTGGTGGTTTATGAGAAGATGTCATTTAAACTAAAAGTTTACGGACGACGGACGACGGACGGACGACGGACGCCGGACGAAAAGCGATCACAAAAGCTCACCCTGTCACTTTGTGACAGGTGAGCTAAAAATTCGTGCACTGCAGTTATTGTCGTGAGAGTTATTGATAAAAAAAAAACATGAATTATATATCACTTGAAGCTTGTAGGGGAAATCTGTCTCATATAAGAAAACAAAAGATAAAGCCGTGTAACTGGCATGTTATGAAAATGAATTGTCATACAGTTACCTTAGTAACGTAATACCGGCGCACGACAAAAAATTGGGTTAGTTCATTACTGTGATTGTATTAATTTTTTGTTGCTTGTAAAGTGGCATTTGCTTTTTATGTCATAATTTGTTTTACTGTCAATAGAGGAATGATTGATGCAAAGTATTTTGTAGTTTTTATTGTTCTTATGCAACGTACATGTAACATATTCCACCAGTGCACGAATATATTGGACAACCCTTGTCACATGCGCCGGCCTTACGGACGGACGTCTGCCTGACCGGTTGTAATCGTCTACCGACTCTCGCCCCTCTACAAAGCGTTTATGCCATTTAAAAACCAGCCTTTCGTGACACT